>NC_139645.1:27638226-27655726 GCF_964638095.1 Poromitra crassiceps
TTAGGCTATAGATATACTACAGTAACGTTAGGCTATAGATATACTACAGTAATGTTAGGCTATAGACATACTACAGTAACGTTAGGCTATAGATATACTACAGTAACGTTAGGCTATAGATATACTACAGTAACGTTAGGCTATAGATATACTACAGTAACGTTAGGCTATAGATATACTACAGTAACGTTAGGCTATAGATATACTACAGTAACATTAGGCTATAGATATACTACAGTAACGTTAGGCTATAGATATACTACAGTAATGTTAGGCTATAGACATACTACAGTAACGTTAGGCTATAGATATACTACAGTAACGTTAGGCTATAGATATACTACAGTAACGTTAGGCTATAGATATACTACAGTAACGTTAGGCTATAGATATACTACAGTAACGTTAGGCTATAGATATACTACAGTAACGTTAGGCTATAGTTATACTACAGTAACGTTAGGCTATAGATATACTACAGTAACGTTAGGCTATAGATATACTACAGTAACGTTAGGCTATAGACATACTACAGTAACGTTAGGCTATAGATATACTACAGTAACGTTAGGCTATAGATATACTACAGTAACGTTAGGCTATAGATATACTACAGTAACGTTAGGCTATAGATATACTACAGTAACGTTAGGCTATAGATATACTACAGTAACGTTAGGCTATAGTTATACTACAGTAACGTTAGGCTATAGATATACTACAGTAACGTTAGGCTATAGATATACTACAGTAACGTTAGGCTATAGTTATACTACAGTAACGTTAGGCTATAGATATACTCAGGGTTCGAGTTATAGTCAGATAGCTATGGGGTCCCCCTAAATCGGCGGCCCCCGGAGGGGGTCGCCGAAAAAAAATTGGGCCGTTTTTTCCTCAAATTGTGGCCGTTTGAAGCCAGATTTAGAGGAATATCTAATTTTAAATTAACATTCGGTTTAGACTGTTGTATGATGTTATTATTCAGTCTTACACTTGCATCTGATAAAATACAACAATTTAATTTTACAAATGAGACAAAATTGCTTAACTTAAATTAACATTTATTTAACTCTGTCTCTGCACTTATAAATCAAAAACTACAAAAATAAATACATAATGCTCATACAATTTGCTTTCCGAGCAGTTCTCTGCACTCAGCAAGAAACGCTATCTAAAAACAACAACAAGAAGAAAACAGATGAATGGGGCAGCCATCCCCTACGCTACCGTTGCATAGCAACAACAGACCGGAAGTTACCAGAGTAGGCTAACCTTACGAACAAACCCCTTGTGCACAGGTAATCAAGAACTTGTGAATGAAAAACAAATTGCAACAAACAGCAGCATATTTCAGCAGATACAGTAGCAGCATCTTGTTAGAACAAAAACAACTGTAGGCGTAATACTTACAAAATGAAAAATCTCAGACTCCTCTCCTCTCATCATCAGACCATAACGTTAGCTTACCTACTAGCTAGTAGCAACCTAGCTGTTGCACTAACAGGTCGTTGTCCCTTGTCTGAAGTTGTTCTTTGTTTCTTTCTGAAACCGAAGCTATCCAGGCTTGTACACCCCGTTGGCAGCTTCAGCCTTTTCTTCAGTGGCATGATAACACTATACTAAAGATTAATAAGATCTTGTTGGCTCAGGCGGCTGTTTACATCACGTGATGGTTGCATGTTGTGGCTTCTTCTCCCTGCAACTCGGTTGTAGCAGTAGAACACGCGCTCATGGGCGGCACATGGTGGCTTGGAGGTGAAATGCAGCCTATTTCACACAATTCAAACGGTTGTTTTGGGAAAACTGAAAACATGTTTCTTATTTAGCCTATTTATCTAGTTAACATAAATAATAATAATTCTTCCATCGAAAAATGTGTTATTTGGAACACAAAAAAGGAAAAAATAAATAAAAATAAAAAAGTTATATTTGTGGGGGTCCCACAGGTGTTCTGGACTATGGGGTCCCAGACTCTAGCTATGGGGTCCAAGACCCCATAGGTCCCCCCATAACTCGAACCCTGGATATACTACAGTAACGTTAGGCTATAGTTATACTACAGTAACGTTAGGCTATAGATATACTACAGTAACGTTAGGCTATAGATATACTACAGTAATGTTAGGCTATAGATATACTACAGTAACGTTAGGCTATAGATATACTACAGTAACGTTAGGCTATAGATATACTACAGTAACGTTAGACTATAGATATACTACAGTAACGTTAGGCTATAGATATACTACAGTAACGTTAGGCTATAGATATACTACAGTAACGTTAGGCTATAGATATACTACAGTAACGTTAGGCTATAGTTATACTACAGTAACGTTAGGCTATAGACATACTACAGTAACGTTAGGCTATAGATATACTACAGTAACGTTAGGCTATAGATATACTACAGTAACGTTAGGCTATAGATATACTACAGTAACGTTAGGCTATAGATATACTACAGTAACGTTAGGCTATAGATATACTACAGTAACGTTAGGCTATAGTTATACTACAGTAACGTTAGGCTATAGATATACTACAGTAACGTTAGGCTATAGATATACTACAGTAACGTTAGGCTATAGTTATACTACAGTAACGTTAGGCTATAGATATACTACAGTAACGTTAGGCTATAGTTATACTACAGTAACGTTAGGCTATAGATATACTACAGTAACGTTAGGATATAGATATACTACAGTAACGTTAGGCTATAGATATACTACAGTAACGTTAGGCTATAGATATACTACAGTAACGTTAGGCTATAGATATACTACAGTAACGTTAGGCTATAGATATACTACAGTAACGTTAGGCTATAGTTATACTACAGTAACGTTAGGCTATAGATATACTACAGTAACGTTAGGCTATAGATATACTACAGTAACGTTAGGCTATAGATATACTACAGTAACGTTAGGCTATAGATATACTACAGTAACGTTAGGCTATAGATATACTACAGTAACGTTAGGCTATAGTTATACTACAGTAACGTTAGGCTATAGATATACTACAGTAACGTTAGGCTATAGATATACTACAGTAACGTTAGGCTATAGATATACTACAGTAACGTTAGGCTATAGATATACTACAGTAACGTTAGGCTATAGATATACTACAGTAATGTTAGGCTATAGATATACTACAGTAACGTTAGGCTATAGATATACTACAGTAACGTTAGGCTATAGATATACTACAGTAACGTTAGGCTATAGTTATACTACAGTAACGTTAGGCTATAGTTATACTACCGTAACGTTAGGCTATAGATATACTATATACGCCATCTAAAGTGTTCACACCGAGATATTTATTTGTCTGTCGCTCGATTCAACCCTTTGGAATCGCTCTGTCGCTGTGTTTAAATCGCTCGTCAACAGGCACACGAATTGACGGACATGTGGGGGCTATAGTGTTACGCAAAGTCATGATGTTGTCCACTACGAGCCACCGTAGTTGTTTACAAGCTAAGCCTATCAGCGTGCTCCTAACGCGAGCTCCATACCGGTAGTACAGACTTCACTTCATGTCAGCTGTCAGCCTGTCAATGCGGTTTGTTGCCACACAATAAACCAGCGGTTTGTTCCAAGCCAGAGTGATCCTTGACTCGCTCTCACACGGCAGCCAATCAGCGTTGAACAGCGAGCGACTGATGCCAGCGTAATTTCGCTCGAGTTGGGATATTTCATCTCGGGCGACGAGCTTATTTTCTCCCTATCGCTCTGTCTCTGTCGCTGGGACGCCCAGCGATTTTTCTCCCGGGCGAATATACGCTCAATCGCTCGTTTGCATTGACTTTGTATGTAAACTCGATGCCAGCGAAAAACTTGAATAGGTCGGTGTGAACCTTAAGATGTAAACAATAACACACATGTTCTCTCTCTCTGTCTCTCTCCCCCAGTGCTCCCGCCTCCAGTGCTCAGCAGGCCTTCCTATTGGAGAATGTACCCTGTAACAACGTCACTTGCCACACAGTTGGGAGGATGTTCCGCATCCACTGGGACCAATCAGATTTGGGCGCCATCCCCCGCGCCGCCGTGGCAACGTTCTTCGACATCTATGAGGATGTGAGTACTTGGGCTTGTTTTTGGGCTTGTTTTGGTTTGAGTCCAGGCTCTCTCTCTCTCTCTTGTGTGCACCTTCCTCTCCTATCGTCCAGTCGCCTTCAACCCTTTTCCATAGATACAGTCGGTCTGTGTAGGAACGCCCACAGAATGTTACTACAGATGGTGCGCGAGACTAGATGGTGGGGGAAAAAACTATATATATCAATGGGCTGACTCACCAGCGGAAGGTGCTGCGGCTCTACACTACAGGATTGGGGATTCTAGAGCAGCTACATAGACGTATGTTCAGATGTGCGTTCACTGCGGTGGTTGAATCCCCGATCCTGTCTGCCTGGGCTGGGCTAGCAGCTAAATGCTAACTATGCTGGCTGGGAAGTATGAATTTCCCTCACCCTCACCCAGCTACCCCAGCGTCTCTAGTTAGGTTTCCATCCAAGGGTATCGCAAATTTTAATCTTTAATTTTGAGTGAGAGACACATAATCAAGAGCCGAGAAAACGAGAAGCTGGATCAGTCCTCCTGACACACACACACACACACACACACACACACAGACAGGTGTGCGCACACACACCATACACACACACACACACACACACACACACACACACACACACACCCGCTTGTGTGTACACTCTCACACACACACACACACACACACACACACACACACACACACACACACACACACATACACACACATACACACACACACACACACACACACACACACACACAATCTCACACACTCTCACACACACACACACACACTCTCACACACACACACACACACACACACACACACACACACACACACACACACACACACACACACATACACACACATACACACTCACTCACACACACACCACACACACACACACACACACACACACACACACACACACCGTGGCCTCTTATCTCTATGCCTGTGTCATCTGCAGGGGATATTAGACATGTTGGTTCTCAGCGAGGAGGAGGAGGAGGGCAAAGACGGCTTCATCATCCACGCTTTGAAGAACAACTTTGAAGCCGACGCCTACTTTGTTAAAGTGATGGGTAAGTGACTCCGCCCCCCCCCCCCCTCCCCTCCATGCCCCCAGACTAGCTCATTAGAGAGAGTGAGGGGACAAACCTCTTCTTCTCCTCCCACACGACGTGTACAGCTAGCATTTCAAACACTCCTCCTGTAACACACGTACAGTACAGTCGTCTCATTGAAGCATACAGAAACACAGCATGTCATCATGTAACCATGTGTTCTCTGCTAGATACACCAGCTCAGAACTACTTTCTCTATAGACGCTTTTCATGGAATTGTGTTGCTAGGGAACGTTTCCTCTTGTCAGCTATTGTTTTAGCAAACGCTGCAACCGGAAGTCAGCTTAGGGCAATTTAGAATGTTTATGTTGGCAAGTTAAAACCGTCTATACGCAAATTCCTTTCTTAAAGGGGGACTAAACCCCCCAGGTTTCTGGTATTCTACTTGATTTGAAAATCCTGCAGGCAAGATGGCCGCCTATAGTCCTTTGTACCCTGGCAGAAGTCCTAGCCCATAAAATATATAATAGAAAATAAAACAAACAGTAATGTCTTCATTTGATGATGTAACTGGTTAGTTCAACTCGCATTCCAGGAATATTGTATTTACCGCACAGCTCCTAAAGTCAACGTAAGGTGGCTCGTGCCTCAGAGAGCCTGGTTGTCCCGGAACCCACTCGCTTAGCGCCAGAACACACTCGATTTGGGGGCGCAACACGCCAGGGTTGGCCAACGTTTGTTGCATGTCAATGCGATTCACTTTGTGCTATTATCCCATTGATACCTGATGCAGCATTTGCGTGTATATCCCTCATTTGTCTGTGTATCCCTTTAAGACCGCGAACCAAGTGACGCGGTTCGCGGTCTTAAAGGGATACACACACAAATGCTGCATCAGGTATCAAGGCTATATTAATATGCTCAGACTATTGTGTTCCATGCATGAAGTGTGGAGCGTTATCAAAGAATTCTACTCTGGGACCCGGTTTCACTTTTTTGCGCACCTTCCCCCCCCAGTAGGGATGGGCATTTTAACCAATTTAAATACTCGAGTACTCTCCTTCTATTATGAACGAGTAATCGGGTACTCGCTGTGTGGGGGGGGGGGGGGGGGGAGGGGGGGCTTTGGGGGTCCGTGTGGAAACACACGCTTAACCCAAGTTTGGCTATGTTAAGCAGTTCATTTCGAATATCTATTACTATGGTAATGACGGAGCAGGGGTAATCTGCTGTGTGTGGGGCTGTTCACACATAACGTTTGCATTTTTGCATGGAAAAAACACAACCTGTAGCACTTTTTGTGAGGAGAGGGACCATTAGGTGACGTTAGCTGCAGCTGTTGTCCCAACCTCAGATCTCTGGTGGTTGGATGGCAGCATTGGTTAGCGCTGCGTCGTCCGAGCAGACTTGTGAAACAAGCGAAGAAGGCTAATTTCCAATAGGCCTACATGCCCGGTATAATCCATTCTGCTTTATGATCAGTACAGTAACGTAAATCCATGGATTATAAGGTCCGGTGTTCTGCCAAAAAGTGAAAACTGACCAGTGACCATAACGTTAGCTGCAGATAAATAGTGATCGACATGAAGCAATAAAGTGATTCGTTCTCCACATTTCTTGTGGCTAACGTTATGGGACGACGACAGTGTAGTCAGTAAACTAGCGCCACGTTTTCAATGAGTTTTATCGGGCGTGCGTTGTGGAGAAGTGTGCGTCTGTCTCGTGTCGTTAACGGGAGCGCATCTCCACCAGTCAATTTTTGAGCTGGGAAACTTCCTGTTAAAACTTTCAAAATAATAGTACTTAAACAAAAGTAAATAGCTTATTGATGCACGTTGGATGAGAAAAAGGTATTTCAACAAACAAAGCAGCAAACCTTGTATCAAAATACTCGTGATGTTAAGATTACGAGTGAAACTGTGGCTGTAAGGCATTACTCAAAATTAATATTAATGCCAATGTTACAATAAGGCGTTTTATTTTGAAAGCCCTAAAGCAGATGACATACTTTTACATTGTGGCTGACTTGACGCCCGTGCAGTTATGCCTGTCTGAAACACAGCCATGCTGCCTGATCCACATGACCATAGATATATATAAAGGCTAGATAGCTTACCCGCGCTGCCGGCCAATGGAGAGCGACGTCGTCGCATGGCGGCCATCTTGCTACAGGGAGCTACTAGGAGTTATGAGCATCTGTTGTTGGGTTAGTATGGCAACATCATATGATCATAACTCCTAGGGAAATGGATGAAACTGCATGAAACTTTGTGCCTGAATCCCTCTCATGGCATAGATGCTTCGGTTTAATTTTGGTGTAATTTGGAGCCCATCAAAAAAATAGTGTTTTTAGTGTTTTTTTTTTTTTTTTTGGTCTATCTCGGGAACGGAATATGCTTGTAATAAACCAAACCGTTTGTAAATCCGTCAAGATTTCAGCGAGTTATGAGTATTTTTGTCTGTGCAGGTCACCAGCTACCATAGAACGTACCAGAAAGGCACTGTAGCAAGATGGCGGCCGTTCAACGACGCTGCTGACTCCGCCTTAAGCCATCTAGCCTTTATATATATCTATGCACATGACGATGTGTGCGTACCATTTTTAAAGGGGCGAGGGGTGGGGCGAGTACCCGAACAGCGGAAACATTACTCGAGTACTGACGTTATGAACGAGTACTCGAGTACCCGGGTACTCGAGTACTGACGTTATGAACGAGTACTCGAGTACCCGGGTACTCCCGCCCATCCCTACCCCCCAGGCCCCAATAATGCCGTTGCCATGGAAACAGAAGGCCCCCGGCCAAAACACAACAAAAGTGTGCTTGTGTTATGCAGGGAGCGTTGTCGTTGTAAATTGGGCCTCAGTGTGCTGTATTTCACTCACACAGTAAATAGTGTCTTCACCACAAGCAACTGTTGTTGTCAGTTCAGACAGTGGAAAGTGGTTTGCTGTGTGTATGTGTGTATGTGTGTATGTGTGTATGTGTCACTGTAACCATGTTTGATGTCAGGACGTTGGCACCTACAAGATATTTGAGGAAAGCACAAATAATTCCCCTCTCAGGCGAGCGGGCGAGCGGGCGGGGGCGGGCCTTCCAGCTGTCACTCTGCTCTGCTCATTAGCACGACAAGCATCGCTGTTCATCACCTTCTGTGTCAGCACACGCTGAACACTTGTTTTGTGTGTGTGTGTGTGTGTGTGTGTGTGTTTGTGTGTGTCTGTGTGTGTGTGTGTGTGTGTGTGTGTGTGTGTTTGTGTGTGTCTGTGTGTGTGTGTGTGTGTGTGTGTGTGTGTGTGTGTGTGTGTGTGTGTGTGTGTGTGTTTGTGTGTGTGTGTGTGTGTGTGTTTGTGTGTGTGTGTGTGTGTATTTGGCTGTATCTTGTGCCTTTCATTCAACCGAGTCAGCAAATTGCTTATTTACCGAAAAGTTGAGGTGTGCCCTGGACAAGGCCCCCTGTGCAATGGCAGTCTTTCTGGACTTCAAGAAGGCCTTCGATTCCATCAGCCATCAGGTGCTCTTGTCCAGACTAACACACTTCAACTTTTCCTCTGAGGCCATCAAATGGTTCTCATCATACCTATCACATAGAGAACAGTGCGTCAGCATAAATGGTATCAAGTCTGCTTACCACACTTGCTCTGTTGGTGTCCCCCAGGGGTCAATATTAGGTCCAATCCTGTTTTCTCTATTCATAAACAACTTACCTGATGTATGTAAAAATGTACATGCACAGATGTATGCAGATGACGCGGTTCTACTAACCCATGGTAAAAGCTATGCAGAGGTGTCAAAAACTCTAACTGATGCAATGAGTAGCGTCCAGGACTGGCTCACAGACTCATGTCTACTCCTGAACGCCAAAAAGACCGTCTGCATGGCTTTTTCCAAAAGATCTGTGGTTTTAGAGTCATCGAATGTGTTCCTGGGCGGGGAGGAACTTGAACTGGTGTCTGAGTTCAAATACCTCGGGGTAATGTTAGACTCTACCCTAACTTTCAAAAAACATGTAAAAAAGGTTGCTAACACAATTAAGTTCAACCTTCAAAACTTTAAACAAATCAGACCTTATCTGACAGTAGGGGCCGCCAAATCTTATCTCCAATGTATGATACTATCACATATTGAGTACTGCTTCACAAACTGGTCTTGCACAGGAGTAACGATCCTCAAACCCATTGAACAGTTATATAAAAGTGCACTGAAGGTTTTTGACAGAAAACCCTACTCATATCACCACTGTAACATCCTCAGTAAGTATCATTTTCTAAGTTTTGTTAACTTTAAAGTTTTTAAACAGGTTGGTATTGTCTATAAGACCTTACATGGACTTTGCCCGCCCCCCCTGAGGGAATTCATAAAACGGAAGCCTGACACAGGACTCAACACTCGGGCTTTCGCCAGAGGGGACTGTGTAGCACCACACCGGACAACTGCCTTCGGCAAAAACACCCTCTCAGTCCAGGGCTGCCAAATCTGGAATTCGCTACCTCAAACTATAAGAAACTGTCTGTCATTCCCATCTTTCAAACACAACGTAAAAAAATGGATTTTAAATAGCCAAATCTGCGACCATGTGTAAATTGTACTGTAGTGCTCTTGTTTTGCTTGCTCTGTTATGTTTCTTGTTTTTGTTTTGTCTTGTTTTATTAACCTAGTTTAGTTCATTTTGGTTTACTTTAGTTCTGATCCGTTTTGGTTTTGTTATTGCTCATGTTGTTTTTTGTATTGTTCTGTTTAGTTCTGTCCTGGTGCTGCCTCTGTCGTTTTTCTGTCTCTCTGTGGGGACTACGGATGTAATTTAGCATTCTTGCTAACTCCGGCTTATTTACGTTGCCTTGTGTAATGTTCATGAATATGCACTGTCCCGTCCAAATAAACAAATAAAGTAAAGTAAAGTGTGTGTGTGTGTGTGTGTGTCTGTGTGTGTGTGTGTGTGTGTGTGTGTGTGTGGGGGGGGGGCTACAACTCCTCCTTTGCCTACAGAACCTCTCTCTCGTGCACGCACACACACACACACACACACACACACACACACACAAACACACACACACACACACACACACACACAGGAAGCACAGATACAGATGAGTGCTGGTCGAGCAGACGGTATTTGGCTGTATCTTGTGCCTGGTGGAAGAGCAGGCGTTGTTATTGCTAGTTTCTAGCACTCAAATTCTCCCTTTCTTTTTTTCTTTTAATAATTTCCACTGGGTCAGTACATCAAAGGATGTGTCTCAGCGTTGAAGGTGGTCATTCAAAGAAAAAAAAGCTAAATTTTCAAGTGCTAGAAACTAGCAAAGACACTTGCCCTTGCACCAGGCGTGAGATAGGGCGCTATGTCTCTTAAAGGGACAGCTCACCCTAAAATCCAAAATACATATTTTTCCTCTCACCTGTAGTGCTATTTATCCATCTGTATCGTTTTGCGATAGTTGCCTGAGTTTTGGAGATATCGGCCGCAGAGTTTCTGTCTTCTCTTGAATAAAATGGAACTGGATGGCACTCGGCGTGTAGTGCTCGAAGCACCTAAAAAATACATTTGAAAAACAGTATGTCTCTTTCCAGACATCATGACCCGGTTACTCAAGATAATGTATGTATTAAAAACACAGAGCTTCCCTATAGCCCATCTCTGAATTTAGACAAGTGATAATATGACGTGTGATATTTAATCTTTTACTGGAACTGTATTGATTTGATGATCTTCAGGTGTGTGACTGACAGGGGAGGAGCCTGGTATAGACAAAGGCCCTGGGCTTAACTGTTTGTTAGTGACAGTATATGCAGCTACTGAAGAAGACAGAGTCCCAAACGTCTTGTCTGCACCGTGGACATCATGTCAAATAAAAGATTTTAGTGAGTGCGTCTCGCTTTATAGTCTCTTTTATTTGGAGGAGACAACAGGCCTTTTGAGGCTTATCAGAAAGTGTATCTGCTAGAGAGACCGAGATTCAGATCCAGCCGACAGGTTCAGATATACATTCAGATCCAGACAGGTTCAGATATACATTCAGATCCAGACAGGTTCAGATATACATTCAGATCCAGCCCACAGGTTCAGATATACATTCAGATCCAGACAGGTTCAGATATACATTCAGATCCAGTCGACAGGTTCAGATATACATTCAGATCCAGCCGACAGGTTCAGATATACATTCAGATCCAGTCGACAGGTTCAGATATCCATTCAGATCCAGTCGACAGGTTCAGATATACATTCAGATCCAGCCGACAGGTTCAGATATGCATTCAGATCCAGTCGACAGGTTCAGATATACATTCAGATCCAGTCGACAGGTTCAGATATGCATTCAGATCCAGTCGACAGGTTCAGATATACATTCAGATCCAGCCGACAGGTTCAGATATGCATTCAGATCCAGCCGACAGGTTCAGATATGCATTCAGATCCAGTCGACAGGTTCAGATATACATTCAGATCCAGTCGACAGGTTCAGATATACATTCAGATCCAGTCGACAGGTTCAGATATGCATTCAGATCCAGTCGACAGGTTCAGATATACATTCAGATCCAGCCGACAGGTTCAGATATGCATTCAGATCCAGCCGACAGGTTCAGATATACATTCAGATCCAGCCGACAGGTTCAGATATGCATTCAGATCCAGTCGACAGGTTCAGATATACATTCAGATCCAGTCGACAGGTTCAGATATACATTCAGATCCAGTCGACAGGTTCAGATATACATTCAGATCCAGTCGACAGGTTCAGATATACATTCAGATCCAGCCGACAGGTTCAGATATGCATTCAGATCCAGTCGACAGGTTCAGATATACATTCAGATCCAGCCGACAGGTTCAGATATACATTCAGATCCAGCCGACAGGTTCAGATATACATTCAGATCCAGTCGACAGGTTCAGATATACATTCAGATCCAGCTGACAGGTTCAGATATACATTCAGATCCAGCTGACAGGTTCAGATATGTCCAGCATTGTGATGCGTCTCTCCAGATGCACCTCCTCAGGTGGAATCCTATTTTTTCCAGCACGACATGCCTCGCTCCTCCCTCCAGCGTTATCGAGCCGACCCCGGCTGCACATTGACTTTGTGTCCAGCTCGTGTGTGAGCGCTGCGTGGGTGTGTGTGTGTGTGTGTGTGTGTGTGTGTGTGTGTGTGTGTGTGTGTGTGTGTGTGTGTGTGTGTGTGTGTGAGCGCTGTGTGGGTGTGTTTGTGTGGGAAGATTCACATCGCGCACGCTGGCCATCCCACCATCGACCCATCAGAGGCAGCTTCCACCCCTCTCCTCACCCCTCTCCTCACCCCTCTCCCCTCTCCTCACCCCTCTCCTCACCTCTCTCCTCACCCCTCTCCCCACCCCTCTCCTCACCCCTCTCCTCACCTCTCTCCTCACCCCTCTCCTCCCCTCTCCTCACCCCTCTCCCCTCTCCTCCCCCCTCTCCTCACCCCTCTCCTCACCCCTCTCCTCACCCCTCTCCTCCCCCCTCTCCTCCCCTCTCCTCACCCCTCTCCTCACCCCTCTCCTCACCTCTCTCCTCACCCCTCTCCCCTCTCCTCACCTCTCTCCTCACCCCTCTCCCCTCTCCTCACCCCTCTCCTCCCCCCTCTCCTCCCCCCTCTCCTCACCCCTCTCCTCACCCCTCTCCTCCCCTCTCCTCACCCCTCTCCTCACCCCTCTCCTCACCTCTCTCCTCACCCCTCTCCCCCTCTCCTCACCTCTCTCCTCACCCCTCTCCCCTCTCCTCACCCCTCTCCTCCCCCAGAGGCCCGCGGGGCTCTTCACGCCGAGATGACCTGACCCCAGACCAGCCAACACACACATCTGACCCTCTGGTGTTCACTGCATACGCGAGTTCACCCACCAGCGCCAGGACTCTTCTCTCTGTTGCTATGGACTCCTCTCTCTGTTGCTATGGACTCTTCTCTCTGTTGCTATGGTAGCATAGGATCAGGCTCGTGGCTTTTGAAAGCAGCCTGCAGGCCAGCAGGGGGCGTGACCGCTGGGTATGTCCACAGAAATGGCCGGGCCCCTGGAAAGGTCCCGTAAATAGACCCTTGCTTTACTCATTTCAACACATGCGTGTTGATTAGCTACTGTAGTTTAAATCAGTACATTTCTCAGGTGATGAGGCCGGTGTTACACCGTATTCTGTGGCTTGCGCTCACCCCCTCCTGCGTCAGGTTTGAGCTAGGCGTGGCATGTGGGCTAACTAGCAGTACTACTGGTTTGAGCTAGGCGTGGCATGTGGGCTAACTAGCAGTACTACTGGTTTGAGCTAGGCGTGGCATGTGGGCTAACTAGCAGTACTACTGGTTTGAGCTAGGCGTAGCATGTGGGCTAACTAGCAGTACTACTGGTTTGAGCTAGGCGTAGCATGTGGGCTAACTAGCAGTTCTACTGGTTTGATCTAGGCGTAGCATGTGGGCTAACTAGCAGTACTACTGGTTTGAGCTAGGCGTAGCATGTGGGCTAACTAGCAGTACTACTGGTTTGAGCTAGGCGTCGCATGTCGGCTAACTAGCAGTACTACAGGTTTGAGCTAGGCGTAGCATGTGGGCTAACTAGCAGCACTACTGGTTTGAGCTAGGCGTCGCATGTCGGCTAACTAGCAGTATTACTGGTTTGAGCTAGGCGTCGCATGTAGCTAACTAGCAGTACTACTGGTTTGAGCTAGGCGTCGCATGTCGGCTAACTAGCAGTATTACTGGTTTGAGCTAGGCGTCGCATGTAGCTAACTAGGAGTACTACTGGTTTGAGCTAGGCGTCGCATGTCGGCTAACTAGCAGTATTATTGGTTTGAGCTAGGCGTCGCATGTAGCTAACTAGCAGTACTACTGGTTTGAGCTAGGCGTGGCATGTCGCTAACTAGCAGTACTACTGGTTTGAGCTATGTGTGGCATGTCGCTAACTAGCAGTACTACTGGTTTGAGCTAGGCGTGGCATGTCGCTAACTAGCAGTACTACTGGTTTGAGCTAGGCGTGGCATGTGGGCTAACTAGCAGTTCTACTGGTTTGAGCTAGGCGTGGCATGTCACTAACTTGCAGTACTACTGGTTTGAGCTAGACGTGGCATGTAGCTAACTAGCAGTACTACTGGTTTGAGCTAGGCGTGGCATGTAGCTAACTAGCAGTTCTACTGGTTTGAGCTAGGTGTGGCATGTAGCTAACTAGCAGCACTACTGGTTTGAGCTAGGCGTGGCATGTAGCTAACTAGCAGTACTACTGGTTTGAGCTAGGCATGGCATGTCGCTAACTAGCAGTACTACTGGTTTGAGCTAGCTGTGGCATGTAGCTAACTAGCAGCACTACTGGTTTGAGCTAGGTGTGGCATGTAGCTAACTAGCAGTTCTACTGGTTTGAGCTAGGCGTGGCATGTCGCTAACTAGCAGTACTACTGGTTTGAGCTAGGCGTGGCATGTGGGCTAACTAGCAGTTCTACTGGTTTGAGCTAGACGTGGCATGTAGCTAACTAGCAGTACTACTGGTTTGAGCTAGGCGTGGCATGTAGCTAACTAGCAGTTCTACTGGTTTGAGCTAGGCGTGGCATGTAGCTAACTAGCAGTACTACTGGTTTGAGCTAGCCGTCGCATGTAGCTAACTAGCAGTACTACTGGTTTGAGCTAGACGTGGCATGTAGCTAACTAGCAGTACTACTGGTTTGAACTAGCCGTCGCATGTAGCTAACTAGCAGTACTACTGGTTTGAGCTAGACGTGGCATGTAGCTAACTAGCAGTACTACTGGTTTGAGCTAGACGTGGCATGTAGCTAACTAGCAGTACTACTGGTTTGAGCTAGACGTGGCATGTAGCTAACTAGCAGTACTACTGGTTTGAGCTAGGCGTGGCATGTCGCTAACTAGCAGTACTACTGGTTTGAGCTAGGTGTGGCATGTGGGCTAACTAGCAGTACTACTGGTTTGAGCTAGGCGTGGCATGTAGCTAACTAGCAGTTCTACTGGTTTAAGCTAGGCGTGGCATGTCACTAACTAGCAGTACTACTGGTTTGAGCTAGATGTGGCATGCAGCTAACTAGCAGTACTACTGGTTTGAGCTAGGCGTGGCATGTAGCTAACTAGCAGTTCTACTGGTTTGAGCTAGGCGTGGCATGTAGCTAACTAGCAGTACTACTGGTTTGAGCTAGGCGTGGCATGTAGCTAACTAGCAGTTCTACTGGTTTGAGCTAGGCGTGGCATGTAGCTAACTAGCAGTACTACTGGTTTGAGCTAGGCGTGGCATGTAGCTAACTAGCAGTTCTACTGGTTTAAGCTAGACGTGGCATGTAGCTAACTAGCAGTACTACTGGTTTGAGCTAGGCGTGGCATGTAGCTAACTAGCAGTTCTACTGGTTTGAGCTAGGCGTGGCATGTAGCTAACTAGCAGTTCTACTGGTTTGAGCTAGCCGTGGCATGTAGCTAACTAGCAGTACTACTGGTTTGAGCTAGGCGTGGCATGTAGCTAACTAGCAGTTCTACTGGTTTGAGCTAGCCGTGGCATGTAGCTAACTAGCAGCACTACTGGTTTGAGCTAGGCGTGGCATGTAGCTAACTAGCACTACTACTGGTTTGAGCTAGGCGTGGCATGTAGCTAACTAGCAGTACTACTGGTTTGAGCTAGCCGTGGCATGTAGCTAACTAGCAGTACTACTGGTTTGAGCTAGGCGTGGCATGTAGCTAACTAGCAGTACTACTGGTTTGAGCTAGGCGTGGCATGTAGCTAACTAGCAGTACTACTGGTTTGAGCTAGGCGTGGCATGTAGCTAACTAGCAGTACTACTGGTTTGAGCTAGTCGTGACATGTAGCTAACTAGCAGTACTACTGGTTTGAGCTAGGCATGGCATGTAGCTAACTAGCAGTACTACTGGTTTGAGCTAGGCGTGGCATGTAGCTAACTAGCAGTACTACTGGTTTGAGCTAGGCGTGGCATGTAGCTAACTAGCAGTACTACTGGTTTGAGCTAGCCGTGGCATGTAGCTAACTAGCAGTACTACTGGTTTGAGCTAGGCGTGGCATGTAGCTAACTAGCAGTACTACTGGTTTGAGCTAAGCGTGGCATGTAGCTAACTAGCAGTACTACTGGTTTGAGCTAGGCGTGGCATGTAGCTAACTAGCAGTACTACTGGTTTGAGCTAGGTGTGGCATGTAGCTAACTAGCAGTTCTACTGGTTTGAGCTAGGCGTCTTATGTCGGCTAACTAGCAGTACTACTGGTTTGAGCTAGGTGTGGCATGTAGCTAACTAGCAGTACTACTGGTTTGAGCTAGGCGTGGCATGTAGCTAACTAGCAGTACTACTGGTTTTGAGCTAGCCATGGCATGTAGCTAACTAGCAGTACTACTGGTTTGAGCTAGCTGTGGCATGTAGCTAACTAGCAGTACTACTGGTTTGAGCTAGCTGTGGCATGTAGCTAACTAGCAGTACTACTGGTTTGATTTAGGGGTGTACTGTCTCTTTAAGCAGGAGGAGAGGAGGAAGCAGGATGGACAGATGGGAGGAGGGAGAGGATGGCAGCAATCATACACTCCAAAATTAGAAAGGATAACGGGATGTGGGGGGGGGGCATCTCTGTGTATGCAACTATGCATCTGTGTGTGTGTGTGTGTGTGTGTGTGTGTGTGTGTGTGTGTGTGTGTGTGTGTGTGCACGTGCATGTGTGTGTGTGTGAGATGGAGACTGACAGCAGAACTGTATGAGTTGATTGGTTTCCTGCTCACTTATTAGCATGCAGATTAGCTGCATTTAGAAACATCTGGGAGCTTTGTTCAGGCCCACGCCCCCTCTACTCTCTCTCCTCTCTCTCCTCTCGTCTCTCCTCCTCTCCTCTCTCTCCTCCTCTCCTCTCCTTTTGTCTCTCCTCCTCTCCTCTCTACTCTCTCTCCTCTCGTCTCTCCTCCTCTCCTCTCCTCTCTCTCCTCCTCCTCTCCTTTTGTCTCTCCTCCTCTCCTCTCTCTCCTCTCCTTTTGTCTCTCCTCCTCTCCTCTCTCTCCTCTCTCTCCTCTCCTCTCGTCTCTCCTCCTCTCCTCTCCTCTCTCTCCTCTCTCCTCTCCTCTCGTCTCTCCTCCTCTCCTCTCCTCTCTCTCCTCTCTCTTCTCTCCTCTCGTCTCTCCTCCTCTCCTCTCCTCTCTCTCCTCTCTCTCCTCTCCTTTTGTCTCTCCTCCTCTCCTCCTCCTCTCCTTTTGTCTCTCCTCCTCTACTCTCTCTCCTCTCCTTTTGTCTCTCCTCCTCTCCTCTCTCTCCTCTCCTCTTGTTGTCTCTCCTCCTCTCCTCTATGCTCCTCTTTCAGGCTACATCCACACTAGTCTCGCTGGCCAGCCTCCTCTCCCTTCTGTCCGAGGAGTCTGGTGCAGCGGAAACAGGCAACTGGGATAAACCC
>NC_139645.1:27670726-27678226 GCF_964638095.1 Poromitra crassiceps
GCGAGGCCTCCGGAGTAAACATGCGTCTGTTGATTCAAGTAAACACTGGCCTGATTGTTCAGACGCTAAGTCCCTGTGTTTGTCCTGTGGCAACAGATCTGCATGTTATCTGCATGTTGTTTAGACACGATAAGGAAACAGCGTACATCTATATTGTATGACTATCTAATACATCCGACGCCTCTATTCTCGTGATACCGGGTTGTGGATTCAGACACACACTCAGGTTTCTCCCCCCCCCCCCCCCCCTCTCTCTCTCTCTCTCTCTCTCTCTCTCTCTCAATTTCCAATTGAAATATTTTATTGTAATGTATTATTCAACTTGTAAATTTAAACAAACTTTATTAACCCCACGAGGGGCAATTAGTTACAGTTACTTTTGATTTTGAAATAATATATACAGAAAGAATCGCTCTCTCTCTCTCTCACTCACTCACTCGCCCTCTCTTCTCAGACTTCTGGCTGTGTAACTGTCATCTCTCTCTGCCAGTCTCTCCCTCTCAATTTACTTTTCTTCTATTGGAACTTGTTTCTTTGACATGTAAATAAACGTGTGTTTCCGAAGCATATAGATGTAGAGCACAAAAGTGATAGATACGAGGGATTGTGCCAATCGATACTCGGTCATTATCGGTATCGGTCCATTACTGGCCAAAATCAATGGATCGGCTATAGGAGTATTCTGATATGATCCATTATAAACGATCACGTGAACGTGAACGTTAGCCACGCTGTCATCATGTCGGCTGTGTGGAGCAGTGCTGAATTAGCTATAGTTAGTGTCCTCTAGAGAGAGAGTGGCGTCAGCGGAGGACCAAAATGCGTGACTCATTAGCCAATGAACAACCAGGAATGGGTCTTGCGCTACTTTTGCATGCTAAAATAAAGCTGATAATGTACATTATGTGCTTCTAAAAAATAAAATAAGAAACTTTCAGAGTACAACACAAACTGTCCATTTTGCTGCAACTCGACAGTGCTGCTTAATCCAGGACCTTACTTCCTGGAACTCTTGAGAGTAAAAAGAACTGGTCCATTGAAGTGAATGGAGATGTCGCGACTCTTCTATCTACACGTCTCTGGCTATAGTGTAGTTGTTGATGTTCTGGTGTGGGAAGGGCAGAGTGCTGGCTGAGGACTCTGACAGCCTGGGTGTTTGAGATGTTGTGGAGACAGATCACAGTGTAACATAGCCTGGGTGTTTGAGATGTTGTGGAGACAGATCACAGTGTAACATAGCCTGGGTGTTTGAGATGTTGTGGAGACAGATCACAGTGTAACATAGCCTGGGTGTTTGAGATGTTGTGGAGACAGATCACAGTGTAACATAGCCTGGGTGTTTGAGATGTTGTGGAGACAGATCACAGTGTAACATAGCCTGGGTGTTTGGCTGAGATGTTGTGGAGACAGATCACAGTGTAACATAGCCTGGGTGTTTGGTTGAGATGCTGTGGAGACAGATCACAGTGTAACATAGCCTGGGTGTTTGAGATGCTGTGGAGATAGATCACAGTGTAACATAGCCTGGGTGTTTGAGATGTTGTGGAGACAGATCACAGTGTAACATAGCCTGGGTGTTTGAGATGTTGTGGAGACAGATCACAGTGTAACATAGCCTGGGTGTTTGAGATGTTGTGGAGACAGATCACAGTGTAACATAGCCTGGGTGTTTGGTTGAGATGCTGTGGAGACAGATCACAGTGTAACATAGCCTGGGTGTTTGGTTGAGATGCTGTGGAGACAGATCACAGTGTAACATAGCCTGGGTGTTTGAGATGCTGTGGAGACAGATCACAGTGTAACATAGCCTGGGTGTTTGGTTGAGATGCTGTGGAGACAGATCACAGTGTAACATAGCCTGGGTGTTTGGTTGAGATGCTGTGGAGACAGATCACAGTCTAACAGCATTATTATTTCCAGGCTGCCTCAGACAGCTATAAGCTCCTGGCTACAGAACTGCTGTGTGCTCAAACTAACCTTTCAGTGGCTCCCCATTCTTCACTGAGCTGCTGCATGAGCAAGCCCAACTCAGAGTGTTGAAAATACAAAGACTGCCTGCGTAATATCCATATAGTTTTCACTTGTTTCAAGGCTTAAAGGAACACTCTGCCCATTTTCAACCAGCTTTGTTTCATTAGAACATCAGTAGTATATCAGAAAACTGTAAACGGTTTTGAAGTCTGTCATTTAATTTGACAGTTATTGAGTGTTAAAGTGTGGACCAATGACATCACTAGTCCACACTAACTCAAATTAATAACTCATTAACTCAAATCAACTCTCAATAACTGTCAAACTAGATGAATGACTTCAAAACCGTTTACAGTTTGAGAGTTGATTTGAGTTAACGAGATATTCATTTGAGTTAGTGTGGACCAGTGATGTCACTGGGAAGCCAAAATGCTCCCATACAGCTGATCATACACTAACGTTAAACGTAACGAGAAAAAAAAGGGGGGGGAGTTCTGCGGACCACGGACGTTCCGAACCGTGGGAGCTGATCCGTACGGATCACGGATCCGTGCCAGACCTAACATTTATGCAAGCCAGTAATCTATCTATATCTATTTCAATCTTGTCCCGGAAGCGATGTCACTCAACTAGAAGTGATGTCATCAGTGATGGCACTTGTGCAATTGTCCATTGTGACATCACTAGTCTCTCTGGCCAGCCTCCCCTCCCTTCCGTGAGAGTCGTCTGGCTGCACGGAAACAGGTAACTGGGATAAGCCCTCCCCCTGCTCTACTCTGCTCTCCCATTGGAGCGACCGTTTCAGTCGCTGCCAGATGTCCGCTCCCCGTTTATTACAAACTCTGTCATTGGCTCCGACCATGTCAATCAGAGCGGCTTCCGCTCCCTCCTCCCTGTGTGTCGCTGTAAACAGTGCCCTGCCGCCGCAGTGAAAACAACAACGCTAACTAGCTAGCAAGGTAACGGCAGAAAAAGGGGCGTTTCTCGGTCCTGAAGACATTGGGGGCTTTAGCCAGGTACCCCGACGGGGAGGGGGGTAATGCAAAAAAATTTGGTTTTTCCAATCCGTAAATAGCCATGTTGTGAGTCATTTGAGATGAATACAGAAGAACAAGATTAGTGGGTCTCAAAGTGAGGTCCAGGGACCACCAGAGGTCCTTGATAGGGTTCTGGCGGGAGTCCACTTAGCAAATTTAAATATTTTATTTTATTAAATATTATATCTCAATGGTACGAACCCCCCCAGTAACTCCTGTGAAGGTATTTTATTAAGGTACACGCTTCCTGTAAACCTAAATTCTGATGGTGCCGTGATGTTATATCTACGCTACTTGACGTAAGGTGTGCTCACCGGCCGGTCGCAAAACACATGTCGCTCTTCAACCTACGGTTCTATCTAATCAAAAGCGCCTAGCTGGAATTGGGAACAAGGTATTGTTTGTTGTAATGGTTTAATGAAGCAGTGATGTGTGGTTTTGTTTAATGTAACTGTGAAGTGAAGGCATTGTTATTGTGACAGTCATGCTAACGTTAGCTTCTATAGACATTGGAGTGGATGGCTGTGGCTTCATGCTGATGCTAGCGTTGTAGCTTGTATGGTTAATAATATTCTGTGTGAAGATATTTTCTGAGATAAATGAGCATTGAGCATCAAGGCCCATTTATCTCAGAAAATATCTTCACAACTAAATAACAACTAACTAACATAAGATAATTTCATAGTTGTAGCTACTGTGATGCTGTGCATGTTGGTGCATGTCATTTGTGTGAATAATTTCATAGTGAGATGATGAGCTCGTGTGGAGAGGAGGTGGTGAGGAGTGAAGCAGAAACATTATGTAATGACACACTATGACAATAGTAACTAATTACTAACTACGATAATTTGGTCCTGCATAGCCTACTGATATTTTCTGTTTGTTTTTTTTAGAAAACTGTTTAGAACTCTGACTTAATGATTTTGCTTTATTTATTTTATTTTGTTGTTTATTTGATTGTCTGTTCCAATTTTGTAAATGTTTAGTCTGATTTTTTTGTATAATGTACTGATTATTAATGCCAGACTTTGTTTATTGAATAAAAAGAAAAAAAGAAAAAAAAGAAAAAAAAAAAAAACTCCGGCGCTAGGGAAAAAACATCCGGGGCTCTAGACCCGGAAGCCCAGGGCTGACGACCATAGATATATATAAAGGCTAGATGGCTTAAGGCGGAGTCACCAGCGTCGTTGAACGGCCGCCATCTTGCTACAGTATGCTTTCTGGTACGTTCTATGGTAGCTGTTGGAGGGTGAGTGACCTGCACAGACAAAAATACTCATAACTCGCTGAAATCTTGACGGATTTACAAACGGTTTGGTTTATTACAAGCATATTCCGTTCCCGAGATACGGCCAAAAAAAAACAAACACTAAAAACACTATTTTTTTGATGGGCTCCAAATTACACCTAAATTAAACCGAAGCATCTATGCCATGAGAGGGATTCAGGCACAAAGTTTCATGCAGTTTCATCCATTTTCCTAGGAGTTATGATCATCTGATGTGATAATACTAACCCAACAATATTATGCTCATAACTCCTAGTAGAATGGATGAAACTGCATGAAACTAGGTGCGTGAATTCATCTCATGATGATGATGCTTCGGTTTAAGTTTGGTGTAATTTGGAGCCAAAAATAATAATAAAATGTTAGCGTTTTTTTAACCCATAGATATATATAAAGCTGAGCTCCCTGTAGCAAGATGGCCGCCATGCGACGACGTCGCTCTCCATTGGCCGGCAGCGCGGGTAAGCTATCTAGCCTTTATATATATCTATGCTGACGACGCCCATGGGCAGAAACCTACACGCTAGCTCATTGCTACACGCTGAAAACGGCAAGTTGGATTGTTTGAAACTATTTTCCAAGAGCACTGCCGCCAAGCGCCGCCCATCGCAATCCCACAATGGAGACCTGCACCGCCAGACTCCTCTCACGGTAGAGAGGGGAGGCTGGTCAGCGAGACTATGACATCACTGATGATGTCATAGGCATTGTGACATCATCAGTGATGTCATAAGAGCAATTGTGATGTTATCAGTAATGCAAAGTTGGGACATCATCAGTGATGTCATAAGAGCAAGTGAGCCCGCACAGCGGTCGAGCTGGGTCAGCTCGGCGGTAGCGGTATGCTACTTGGTTTAGGCGTCTCTCACCTGGACGCACCTGCTCAGTCTGTGGGGGTCTCTTCTCTTGGTGCAGGTTTCCCCACACAGCCTCTGTGAGCTGTTGGGTCACCATGTGCAATAAACACTCACAGCTACTTAACATTAAAGTCGTGTGTTGGCTTATTTTGTGCGTGCTGTGGGTTTGAATGGAGTGGACAGAGACAGAGAGGGGGGTAGAGAGACAGAGACAGAGAGAGGGTGTGAGAGAGAGACACAGAGAGAGAGATGGAGGGAGAGAGACAGAGAGAGAGAGAGAGAGAGACACACACAGAGAGAGAGAGACAGAGACAGAGAGAGAGAGACACACACAGAGAGAGAGAGACAGAGAGAGAGAGAGAGCGATAGAGAGACAGTAGCTGGGTTTCCATCCAAATGTATCACAACTTTTAATCGAATTTTCAGAAAGTCAGCAAAATAAAATGTGAAACAATGCGCGTTTCCATCCACTGCTATTTTGCGAATTCTCAAGCTGTCAATCACCTGGTGTTTGAGGCTGTCTGAGCTGCTGATCAGCTGCTAGACCCGATATACAGCTCTGTTAAACATATCTAACGTTATTCATTTAAAGTTTCTTGATGATCTAAGTAGACAAAGATAATGCCATTTCTGGATTACCAGGTGCGACTCGGCAAACTAACGTTATAATCCCAACCCGATCTCCAATTTTTTTTTTAAATAGCAATGTTGCTATGTTACAATTTCGGCTCCGAAATTGTAAAATGGTAATCCACGGAGCAGATATTAAAGGCCCATTCCGTTGGTTTTGGCGAGAAATAAATGTGCACAAAGTGTTTATTATTGGCACTGAGTGAATGCGCCTTGACGTCACTTAAAAATGGCGACCAGGGGCGTTTCTCTCCGACCAGCCGTTCAGAAGATACATGGAAAACCGCAGTTTCGAAGTGGATAGCATCTCCCGCCACAGCTAGAGGATGTGACGTCTCGCGCGTTCACGTCGAGCTTGCCCCTTGTCCTAGACGCTAACAGGAAATGGCTGAAGTAGCTTTTAACGTTACGCTCGTCGCTAGCTAAAGGAAACAACAAACACAGACTCCAGAAAAAGTCCAGACTAAATAAATAAATATTTATCTAATGAAGCCCGTCTGGCCAGACAGCAGCAATGTGACCGACATCGGGGGGAAACTAGAGTCAGGAGGACTGTGTTTTCGGTTCATGAAGGGAACTTGCTGCTTGTAGCTAGTGTAATGTGGTTTTGACCAGATAACGTTAGCTGCTTGCTAATGGATTTTCAAGATTCAAGATTTTTACTGTCACTCCGTAGTACAAGTATCTGACCACCTGGTCAGAAACTCTGCTAACATTACCGTCTTGTGTGAAGTAATGCAACCCTAACGTTACTACCGTTATGCTTATGGTCATGGAACATTATTGTTTGACTGCATTTAGCTGCGGTGGTGATTCGTTAGCTTGATGCTATACGCGGCTAACTAATAGATTTAGCTATATTTATAGAAATTACCACCAGCCCCACTAATAACGTTACTGTCTTGTGTTGATAATGAATCTAACAGTCGGAAATATGCCTATCGTTAGCCTACTGTCTGTTATGCTTACGGTACATTGTTTGACGGTAGGCTACCGTACATACAGGGGGAGCAGGCTATTTCCTGGCTTGTGCTAACATGAGTATCCACTTCCCGCAGCCAGCAGGCTCTGACTGCAGTGGGACTGCACATACTAGTAATGTTAGCTTGATGCTAATCGCGGCTAACTAATATTAATTTACATTTATAGAAATTACCACCAGCCCCACTAATAACGTTACCGTCTTGTGTGGATAATGAATTTAACAGTCCTAAATATGCCTAACGTTACTGTTATGCTTATGAAACATTGTTTGATTGTTCAGTTTGGTTCAGTTTGGTCAACTCCAGGCATTACCGTACATACAGGGGGAGCAGGCTATTTCCTGGCTTTTGCTAACATGAGTATCGACTTGCCCGCAGCCAACGCAAGCCAAAACACGACCAAACATGCCACAATAACGTCCCCTAATTCATCCAGAATCCTTCCTGGCCATCTCGAGGCTGATCTGACCGATAAATTGTCCAGGTTGCCGTTTTCAAGTGACTTTTATGAGTTAACGTTACAAAGCAACTAACAGCTCTGCTGTTGCCAGGCAACTGCTTGTGCGCGTGCGAGTATGGTGCCCGCGCGTCAGCTCGTTCACACGCTGCCTGCAGTTACACTAACGGCCACCGGCGTCAGTAATAGTGAGTTTTGACGGATTGGGCCTTTAAGTGAATACAATTTCATTCAAGTCTAGAAGTGAGTCGCCTTCAAGTTAATATCCCAGTCTTCT
>NC_139645.1:27683226-27690726 GCF_964638095.1 Poromitra crassiceps
TGGGCTATACACTGACATGGACATTGGGCTATACACTGACATGGACATTGGGCTATACACTGACATGGACATTGGGCTATACACTGACATGGACATTGGGCTATACACTGACATGGACATTGGGCTATACACTGACATGGAGTTTGGGCTATACACTGACATGGAGTTTGGGCTATACACTGACATGGAGTTTGGGCTATGCACTGACATGGACATTGGGCTATACACTGACATGGACATTGGGTTATACACTAACATGGACATTGGGCTATGCACTGACATGGACATTGGGCTATACACTGACATGGACATTGGGCTATACACTGACATGGACATTGGGTTATACACTGACATGGACATTGGGTTATACACTGACATGGACATTGGGCTATACACTGACATGGACATTGGGCTATGCACTGACATGGACATTGGGCTATGCACTGACATGGACATTGGGTTATACACTGACATGGACATTGGGCTATACACTGACATGGAGTTTGGGCTATGCACTGACATGGACATTGGGCTATGCACTGACATGGACATTGGGTTATACACTGACATGGACATTGGGCTATACACTGACATGGACATTGGGTTATACACTGACATGGACATTGGGCTATACACTGACATGGACATTGGGTTATACACTGACATGGACATTGGGTTATACACTGACATGGACATTGGGTTATACACTGACATGGACATTGGGCTATACACTGACATGGAGTTTGGGCTATACACTGACATGGAGTTTGGGCTATACACTGACATGGACATTGGGCTATACACTGACATGGAGTTTGGGCTATACACTGACATGGAGTTTGGGCTATACACTGACATGGACATTGGGCTATACACTGACATGGAGTTTGGGCTATACACTGACATGGACATTGGGCTATACACTGACATGGAGTTTGGGCTATACACTGACATGGACATTGGGCTATACACTGACATGGACATTGGGCTATACACTGACATGGACATTGGGCTATACACTGACATGGACATTGGGCTATACACTGACATGGACATTGGGTTATACACTGACATGGACATTGGGCTATACACTGACATGGAGTTTGGGCTATACACTGACATGGAGTTTGGGCTATACACTGACATGGACATTGGGCTATACACTGACATGGAGTTTGGGCTATACACTGACATGGAGTTTGGGCTATACACTGACATGGACATTGGGCTATACACTGACATGGAGTTTGGGCTATACACTGACATGGACATTGGGCTATACACTGACATGGAGTTTGGGCTATACACTGACATGGACATTGGGCTATACACTGACATGGACATTGGGCTATACACTGACATGGACATTGGGCTATACACTGACATGGACATTGGGTTATACACTGACATGGACATTGGGCTATACACTGACATGGACATTGGGCTATGCACTGACATGGACATTGGGCTATACACTGACATGGACATTGGGCTATACACTGACATGGACATTGGGCTATACACTGACATGGACATTGGGCTATACACTGACATGGACATTGGGCTATACACTGACATGGACATTGGGCTATACACTGACATGGACATTGGGCTATACACTGACATGGACATTGGGCTATACACTGACATGGACATTGGGCTATACACTGACATGGACATTGGGCTATACACTGACATGGACATTGGGCTATACACTGACATGGAGTTTGGGCTATACACTGACATGGAGTTTGGGCTATACACTGACATGGAGTTTGGGCTATGCACTGACATGGACATTGGGCTATACACTGACATGGACATTGGGTTATACACTAACATGGACATTGGGCTATGCACTGACATGGACATTGGGCTATACACTGACATGGACATTGGGCTATACACTGACATGGACATTGGGTTATACACTGACATGGACATTGGGTTATACACTGACATGGACATTGGGCTATACACTGACATGGACATTGGGCTATGCACTGACATGGACATTGGGCTATGCACTGACATGGACATTGGGTTATACACTGACATGGACATTGGGCTATACACTGACATGGAGTTTGGGCTATGCACTGACATGGACATTGGGCTATGCACTGACATGGACATTGGGTTATACACTGACATGGACATTGGGCTATACACTGACATGGACATTGGGTTATACACTGACATGGACATTGGGCTATACACTGACATGGACATTGGGTTATACACTGACATGGACATTGGGTTATACACTGACATGGACATTGGGTTATACACTGACATGGACATTGGGCTATACACTGACATGGAGTTTGGGCTATACACTGACATGGAGTTTGGGCTATACACTGACATGGACATTGGGCTATACACTGACATGGAGTTTGGGCTATACACTGACATGGAGTTTGGGCTATACACTGACATGGACATTGGGCTATACACTGACATGGAGTTTGGGCTATACACTGACATGGACATTGGGCTATACACTGACATGGAGTTTGGGCTATACACTGACATGGACATTGGGCTATACACTGACATGGACATTGGGCTATACACTGACATGGACATTGGGCTATACACTGACATGGACATTGGGCTATACACTGACATGGACATTGGGTTATACACTGACATGGACATTGGGCTATACACTGACATGGAGTTTGGGCTATACACTGACATGGAGTTTGGGCTATACACTGACATGGACATTGGGCTATACACTGACATGGAGTTTGGGCTATACACTGACATGGAGTTTGGGCTATACACTGACATGGACATTGGGCTATACACTGACATGGAGTTTGGGCTATACACTGACATGGACATTGGGCTATACACTGACATGGAGTTTGGGCTATACACTGACATGGACATTGGGCTATACACTGACATGGACATTGGGCTATACACTGAATCAAGCTGATGATTGAGCAGGAAGGTAGGTGTGTTGATCACATGATTGAGCAGGAAGGTAGGTGTGTTGATCACATTTCTCATGGTGGATAACGGCCTTCATCTGATAAAGCTTATTATGGGATGAGCACTTCAATAAGATGACTCCATACATCAGATCATGATGGGTTTATTAGTGTGCATGTAAACACAGTGTGTTGATGTTTCCACTGAAATATCAAATAGATATTAGAGATTGTAATCAATGAAACAGAGTCGTGCATTAAGCGTACAGTATGCTGAAAAGGCATTTAACTCATTGAGTGCCAATGACGACAATCGTTGTCAATTCGAATAGTAACGTTGAGTGCCAATGACGACGATTGTCGTCAATTGCGTTTTTTGACGGTGGGACGTGGATCAAAGCCTGATCCATCTCCTGTGAAAGTATGGTGGATGTTGAATGTGTAAAAGCTATTTTACGGACCCATTAGGTGGCGACAGTGCTCTCCAGATTACAGAAAGGCGAGGAAAAAAGAGAGAAGAAGTCATGGGGAAACGGAAATCGCATCGATATGCATGAAGCATAACGTTAGCTGTGCCTGCAGCAGCCAATCTGCTGCCACAATTGAGGCCCTCCGTGTCCGCTGCGATAGCCCATCTGCATGATTAGTTGTGGAGTTGTTATTATTCTCAACTGGGCGATGGGAGCCGGTGACAAATACACGCGGAACGCTGTAAAAAAGCTGGATGTAGCGCACTTTTCAGTGCAGAGCAAACTCAGCAGAGAGCCACCAGAGACACACCCACAGAGGAGGGGTTTGCAGTTGAGGGGGGGGGGGGGCACGCAGAGCAGCATACAACACTGACCCAGACAGACCCAGACAGCAGGACAGGATTGGCAAACACAAGCTAGAATATCTGATGCCCACCAGCAGTAAATCAAGACCAGCAAGAAGCTGCAACCAGCAGCGCACGCAGGGGCCAGCGCTGCTGGTTGCAGCTAAAAAATATTATTTTGCCAAACAAAATTCCTTTGTTTTCACTGTTTTATTGAAGGAAATTATTTTTGAGGTGTCACATCAGAAAATATTAGCTTCAGAGTCAGTCATGTGCTTGAAATGCTTCATTTCGCAAAAGGCTAATTATCTCAGCTTCTAATTTGAAACGTCTCTTTTTGGTGAAATCAACCTATCTTCTCCGGCTCATAACTAAAGAACGGAAAATGATATCAATAAACTTTTTTTTGCTGATGATAGAAGAGAGTCTCATCGTTCTTTGGGCGTGTTCAGTGTTTACATAGTAATATCACACAATATTCTGTGGGCCTCGAGAAATCACTGAAAACGCTCTGAAACTCTGGCACTGGGAGCATCCGTTTTCCAAAAGTGGCTGGCACTCAATGAGTTAAAAAACGAGGAAAAAACAGAGAAGCAAAGTCACGCATAAGAACCAAGGGATTTCATCCGCCATTTTATTTGTCCATAGATGTGTAAAATATACAAAATGTTTGGTTGGTATACCTGAGAAGGTGTGACTCCTAATGAAGTACTCATATTGCTACTCTGTATCGGCAAGTACCCAAATGAAAAGAGTGCTATCTGTGTGTGTGTGTGTGTGTGTGTGTGTGTGTGTCCGTGTGTGCAAATGTACAGTATACATCATCAGTGTGTGTGTGTTTGTGTGTGGAGCATCCATCTTTGTGTGTTAATGTGTGCGCTTACATTCTGCTGTGTGCGTGTGTGCATTTGCACGTGCATCACCCCACATCTGTCTTTGCATGCCCTTGTGTGTGTGTGTGTGTGTGTGTGTGTGTGTGTGTGTGTGTATGTATGTGTGGGGTATATGTGTGGGGTATATGTGTGTGTGTGTGGGGTGTGTGTGTGTGTGTGTGTGTGTGTGTGTGTGTGTGTGTGTGGTATGTGTGTGTGCCTTGCCCCTTACTAAGCAGGGTGGATGGATGAGTGTGGGCTGTGATTCTGACAACACCACACCTCATTATCAACTAACTCCTACTGAGAGAGAGAGAGAGAGAGAGAGAGGGAGGGGAAGAGAGGGGGGTGGGGGGAGAGAGAGAGAGGGAGGGGGAGAGAGAGGGAGGGGAAGAGGCAGAGAGAGAGAGAGGGAGAGAGACAGAGAGGGAAGGGGAGAGAGAAAGAGAGAGAGTGAGAGGGAGAGAGAGAGACAGAGATGGAGAGGCAGAAAAAGAGAGACCGAGAGACAGAAGCCACTTTACACTGGAAATGCTTTTAGACAGGAAATGCTTTTACACAGGAAATGCTTTTAGACAGGAAATGCTTTTACACACAGCTTGTGGTCAGAAGGAATCTCCTCACCTACGACTCACAGAGGGATCAGACACATAAACATAAGATATATATCAGACAAAATCATAAAAATTGCAAGTGCAGTCAATACAGTACACAACACAACACAAATAGTAGTGTTAAATACATCTGCATTAATAAGAATTTACAGTCCAAGCGGTGCACGATGTACAAGAGTATAATAGTCAGAATAATACTTTAATGTGTAGTCAGTGGGGGGGGGGGGTTCGGCTCTGATCGGCGGTATGGGGGGCTTGGTAGTAGAGCCTGACTGATATATTGGTCTGCTGATATCCTCCGATAACCGTATCGGCCGATATGTTTGCAGTTATTGCCGATATTTTTTCATGTTTTTTTTTTTAGTTATAGACAGCATGTTGTGTATATTTGATCCTTTTTCTTAACTCAAGTTATATTTTATATTTGTTCTATTTGTGTTTTTGTATTTCTAGTTATTTATAATTATTAAATTCCCAGTGAAGTTGACTGTTTCATTGCATTGATGTCATTTTGGACAATATTTTTGTTTATTGATAAGCTGTAAAATATCCTCCCTACATTACATATCTCAAGTCATATCTTTGTCAAGTGTTTGATATTTGAGGGATCATTGCAAAAAAAAAAAGTGTAATATAATGTCTTTATATAATATAAGAATATCGGCCGATATATCGATATCTGCATTTTTTTAAATTCCCTAATATCGGTATCGGCCCAAAAAAATCCCGTATCGGTTGGCCTCTAGTTGGTAGGGTCCTTAGTAGAGGGGGTTTTCGAGCCTTGTTGGTGAGGGAGATGGCAGTTGAGAAGAAGCTGTTCTTGTGGCCAGAGGTTCTGGTCTTGACAGACGTCGGGGGAGCGTTTTGACGACTTTGCGTCTGCGGTCGGCCATGTTTTTAGCAGAGCGCTTCAGCGTCCTGAAGGGATGAGAAACTTAGCACAGTAAAATACTAACAGGCATAACGAGAGAGAGTAGCAGCGGCTCCGGGCGCTTTGCTGCGTCTGGAGGGGCGGAGCCTGTCTACAGCGTCCATTAGGGGGAGCGGAGAGCAGGTCTGAGCAGACCCACATCAGTGCAGAGCTCTCTGCACACCACACAATTAGGCTAATGACTTCACCGGATTAACAGCGGGCTGACTCTCTCTCTCTCTCTCTCTCTCACACACACACACACACACACACACACACACACACACACTTTGCACGACTTCACGCGCAAACACATTTTAACATATTTTAGCATCTTGTAGACGTTGAGCAAATCCAAAACAGATGAAATGGATGGGAGTGAGCATGGGCGGTGGAGGGGGCTGAGCGTGGGAGGGGGAGGGGGCTGAGCGTGGGTGGTGGAGGGGGTGAGTGTGGGTGGTGGAGGGGGTGAGCGTGGGAGGTGGAGGGGGTGAGCGTGGGAGGTGGAGGGGGTGAGCGTGGGAGGGGGAGGGGGCTGAGCGTGGGAGGGGGAGGGGGCTGAGCGTGGGTGGTGGAGGGGGCTGAGCGTGGGTGGTGGAGGGGGTGAGCGTGGGAGGGGGAGGGGGCTGAGCGTGGGAGGGGGAGGGGGCTGAGCGTGGGTGGTGGAGGGGGCTGAGCGTGGGAGGTGGAGGGGGCTGAGCGTGGGTTGTGGGCAGGGTGAGTGTGGAGGGGGGTGACCTGTGTGTGCACTCAGCGGCTGCAGAAGTGCGTTTTTGCTGCGTCATGCGGCGCGCCTGGAGGAAGGCTGTGGCAGCCTGACAACACGCTGATCTATGGCTCAATGTGCTGCACTCTGCTGCCTGTTTCAACACACTTCATCTGGTTAGCTCAGATAGCCTCCAGTCCACCAGGCCGGCTACCTTCTCCTTCATCTGGTTAGCTCAGATAGCCTCCAGTCCACCAGGACGGCTACCTTCTCCTTCATCTGGTTAGCTCAGATAGCCTCCAGTCCACCAGGCTGGCTACCTTCTCCTTCATCTGGTTAGCTCAGATAGCCCCCAGGCCACTAGGCCGGCTACCTTCTCCTTCATCTGCTTAGCTCAGATAGCCTCCAGTCCACCAGGCTGGCTACCTTCTCCTTCATCTGGTTAGCTCAGATAGCCTCCAGTCCACCAGGCTGGCTACCTTCTCCTTCATCTGGTTAGCTCAGATAGCCCCCAGGCCACTAGGCCGGCTACCTTCTCCTTCATCTGCTTAGCTCAGATAGCCTCCAGTCCACCAGGCCGGCTACCTTCTCCTTCATCTGCTTAGCTCAGATAGCCTCCAGTCCACCAGGCCGGCT
>NC_139645.1:27700726-27706512 GCF_964638095.1 Poromitra crassiceps
ATCAGGCCGTACCCATGTACAGCTGATATATCCATACTGCATCTACCCTCCTCCTGTCTCACTGAGATGAGCAGGTGATTATGAGTTATTTATCAAGTACCGCAGTCAGCATAACTCCCAACGCTCTCACACGAGTGTGTCGACTGTCGAGCACACACAGGACACACACACACACACACACACACACACAGGACACACACACACACACACACACACACACACACACACACACACACACACACAGGACACACACACACACACACACACACACAGGACACACACACACACACACAGGACACAGACATAGTCTTCGGCTTCATATACTTAACACTCAACACTCAACTTAACACTCTTACATAACAGCTTGATAGTGCTTTTTTAATCTGTTGTATTCTTATTGTTGATTTTTTTTTTTATGCAATACTAGAGTTTTGTAAAAATGATTTTTTTTCAAATTTTTATTAGTTCTTTGTAATACACTGATAACGTTTTATTATTGTATTAAATGTATTTTAATGTCTTGGACCCCAGGAAGACTAGCTGACGTTACGGCGTCAGCTAATGGGGATCCGTTTAAATAAACAAATAAACAAATAAATAGTCAGACACACACACACACACACAGGACACACACATAGTCCTGGTAAATGTCAGAGACACACACACACACACACACACACACACACACACACACTGCAGAATGGGCTCATGGGTAAGGACTGTGAGACGTGTTGTGTCCTGCCCTGAACTAGTCAATGACCAGGAAAGGATGCAGAGCTTTTTCCTACAAACAGCCAATATTTCTCCTGCCTCACGATGAGGCGGAGGTGGGTCCTAGAGCCCGACCTCCTGCCTCACGATGAGGCGGAGGTGGGTCCTAGAGCCCGACCTCCTGCCTCACGATGAGGCGGAGGTGGGTCCTAGAGCCCGACCTCCTGCCTCACGATGAGGCGGAGGTGGGTCCTAGAGCCCGACCTCCTGCCTCACGATGAGGCGGAGGTGGGTCGTAGAGCCCGACCTCCTGCCTCACGATGAGGCGGAGGTGGGTCCTAGAGCCCGACCTCCTGCCTCACGATGAGGCGGAGGTGGGTCCTAGAGCCCGACCTCCTGCCTCACGATGAGCCGGAGGTGGGTCCTAGAGCCCGACCTCCTGCCTCACGATGAGGCGGAGGTGGGTCCTAGAGCCCGACCTCCTGCCTCACGATGAGGCGGAGGTGGGTCCTAGAGCCCGACCTCCTGCCTCACGATGAGGCGGAGGTGGGTCCTAGAGCCCGACCTCCTCACGATGAGGCGGAGGTGGGTCCTAGAGCCCGACCTCCTGCCTCACGATGAGGCGGAGGTGGGTCCTAGAGCCCGACCTCCTCACGATGAGGCGGAGGTGGGTCCTAGAGCCCGACCTCCTGCCTCACGATGAGGCGGAGGTGGGTCCTAGAGCCCGACCTCCTGCCTCACGATGAGGCGGAGGTGGGTCCTAGAGCCCGACCTCCTGCCTCACGATGAGGCGGAGGTGGGTCCTAGAGCCCGACCTCCTGCCTCACGATGAGGCGGAGGTGGGTCCTAGAGCCCGACCTCCTGCCTCACGATGAGGCGGAGGTGGGTCCTAGAGCCCGACCTCCTGCCTCACGATGAGGCGGAGGTGGGTCCTAGAGCCCGACCTCCTGCCTCACGATGAGGCGGAGGTGGGTCCTAGAGCCCGACCTCCTGCCTCACGATGAGGCGGAGGTGGGTCCTAGAGCCCGACCTCCTGCCTCACGATGAGGCGGAGGTGGGTCCTAGAGCCCGACCGCTACGGGATCTTTGAGAGCGATACCGATTTTAGTTTGGGGAAATCCACTCATTACCGATAGGCGGCCAATGTGGTGTTGTTGTTTTTGAGTTAGAATGAAAGTAGATGTTTGCTATGTTGATTGTGCACCGATGTGACGATGCAAAGGTACTGAGAAGGCTAGTGATGCTTAGGGATGGGTACCGAGTTTGTTTAATTGGTACCAGTTCCTGATTGGTCGGTGCCAGGAATATCGATAAGGTTGGGGCGGCTGTGGCTCAGGAGGTAGAGCGGGTCGACCACTAACCAGAAGGTCGGTGGTTCGATCCCCGGCTCCTCCAGTCCACATGTCAAAGTGTCCTTGGGCAAGACACTGAACCCCAAATTGCTCCCGATGGCTGTGCCAGCACCCTGCGTGGCAGCTGGCCACCTTCAGTGTGTGAATGGGTGAATGTAGGCACATTGTAAAGCACTTTGGATAAAAGCGCTGTATAAATGCAGTCCATTTACCATAAGGTCCTGGACGGATACCTGCTGCTATCGGTATTTAATTTTGTATTATTTTCTTTATTTTACCGTTACCTAACGATGTTACCTAACGATGGCGAAGCGGCACCAGACATTTGATGTTGCGTGTTGTTTACACTCCTGTGTACTCCTCCAGGATGAGCGGTTGAACATGGATGATGGAGGGATGGATAGATAGATACAGTACATAGATAGATAGATAGATAGATGGATGGATGGATGGAAAGATAGATAGATAGATAGATATAGGGCTGCAACTAACGATTATTTTGATAATCGATTAATCAGTAGGGTTAGTTGTCGATTAATCGATTAATCGGATATATTGAAATCGCTCAGAAATGCTCGATTTAACCCTTTGATGCATACAATTCCAACATTACGATGATTCTAGTAGTCCCTGCAACATAAGTCTGCATCAAAACATTCTTGTTTATACTGTATTCATTAGTGGTTTATATTGGAACACTTCAAACTTGCATACAAAAAGGGGGAAACCACAACCAAGTTAAATTGTAGAAAACTGTTTTTATTTACTCAAGAACATGAACCGAACCAGTGCTATTTTTCTTTTTTCTGTCATTGACTGTCCATCAGTGTGGTACATCTTTTTTCTTTGTCCCCTCTTCTACTGTATTCAGTGGTAAACTTTATTTTAAACTTGCAAAGAAAATGAAGAGGTTTTTTTGTTGGTAGATGTTTTTTCTTTGTCCCCTCTTGTTTATAGTATACTGTATTCACACTGGTTTCTTTTAAACTTGCAAAGAAAAATGGGAATCACAAAATCACAGTTAAATTTAAAACACAAAAGTTAAATTGAAGATAACAGATTCACCCCTTCACCTCCCCTCTCCTTCACTGCCTCCTTCCTTCAGCCCTTCACCTCCTCTTTCACTGCCTACTTCCTTTAGCCCTTCACCACTTTACTTCCTCTCTCCTTCACTGCCTACTTCCTTTAGCCCTTCACCACTTCACCTCCCCTCTCCTCCCTCCAGATATCTTCATATCTTCTTAAATAAAGTGCTTTAACGGACCTGCTCCTGGAATGTGTGTTCATATTTTCGCTCCATCAGTTTTGTGAAGAATGTTCTTGAAGGAAGAGTGTAGCCATGGTGGAGGGTGTTAATCATGGCAATGAAGCCTGCATCTCCAACCGTTGACATGGGCCTCATGTCGGTGACCAGCATGTTCAGGACACTGTCTGTCATGATGGCTGCTTGCCTTGGTATACAAACCGCATTCCCCACAACGAAACGCCTCATGGTGAGTTGTTTTTTTTCTGAAATGAGAAAGACAGTATGAGCGAGTATGCCTAACAGCACTATTAACATAAAACTCAATAAAACTCACTCATTGATGATTTAGTTGATAATTGCTTATGTAAAGAAGGCCTTTATATAACAGAAGCCTCAAATGAAATTTGTCCTAGCTCACTCCTTACATTAAGATGCGCGCGCGCACACACACACACACACACACACACACACACACACACACACACACACACACACACACACACACACACACACACACACACACACCAATGAACAAGGGACAACAACATCTCTTTTAGCCTTAGTTTACAGACCAAGTCTGCTCTACCACTAACGTTAGCTAGCTAACGCGTAACGTTAACTAGCCGGTCGGCTATAGACCAAATCACCGGGATGTTTACATTTACTTCCGGGTACCCCTGGGTCCACACATTATAATGGCGGTGAACGGCACAAACTGACATGTTGAAGACAAAAACAGACAAAGAAGACAAAAATGGTTCGTTCGTGTTGTGTTGTTGTTTAATATCATTCATAACAACACTTTCACTAACGTTAGTGGAGACCAGACTAGCTTATTTACCTGTTGGACCAGACTTGACGCTAAATTAAATTAACGTGGCGTCGGTAGCTCTGTCTGTAACGTTAACGTAACCTCGCGTCACCAGGCTCTTCTATGTTAACGAGTCTGCAAAACAGCGAGTTTGACAGACAAGCAAACGTTATTAGCTAGCTAACACTACATAAAACAAACACAGAAGAAAGGCTAGATACGTCGGACAAGCATGTTTACCAACCGTTTAACCATTTAAATTGAAAGTAGTCGGCTGAAAACAACGAGAGGGTTTGACAGCATTTATATGACAACACGCACATTTAAACCTGCCGCCTTTCCCAAGTGGTACCCGGAAGTAAATTTGTTTACATGGTGACGTCACGGTGATTTGGTCTATAACGTTTAATGTTGTCGACCTGGATGCGGGCGCAATGCGCATCGACTGTTAACGTTAGATAAACAAAACAAACTATCTGCTGTCTGCTCTACCACTAACGTTAGCAACGTAACGTAACGTTAGATAAACAAACTATCTGCTGTGAGACGAACATTTCCACTTCAAACAACAATACACATGGGTCTAATAATGTAACACTAGTTTATATGCATATCGAGTTTGTAGTAGAATAACGTTAACTTACCCCGCTGCTGAGCTCCCTTGGCACCATCCAATGATCCAACATGTTTGCGTTTAAGGTGTTCACGCAGGGCCGTTGTGCTGCCATGCCATGCAAGATCGGCTTTGCACATTTTGCACGTAACAGACTTTTTATTTCCAGTTAATATGAATTGCTCCCAAATTTGCTAAGTTTTGGGTCGAGCTGCTGCTTTCTCCTCGGCCATGTTGCCAAGTTTGTTTGTCGTTTACTGCGCGTGCGCAAGGCGAGTGAGGTAGTCGGCTCCGCGACAGCGGGGCCAGGGAGTGACGTAGCCAGCACTGCGCCGCAGCAGCTGCGATCAGCTGTTGTTTTTTATCAACAAAACAGATGGCTCTGCGGTCCAACTAATCGCGAGGCAACGAATCGATGATCAAATTCGTTGCCAACGAATTTGATCATCGATTTTAATCGATTTAATCGATTAGTTGTTGCAGCCCTAGATAGATATATGGATGGATGGATGGATGGAAAGATAGATAGATAGATAGATAGATGGATGGAAAGATAGATAGATAGATAGATGGATGGATGGATGGATGGATGGAAAGATAGATAGATAGATAGATAGATAGATATATGGATGGATGGATGGATGGATGGATAGATAGATAGATAGATAGATAGATGGATGGATGGATGGAAAGATAGATAGATAGATAGATAGATGGATGGATGGATGGATGGAAAGATAGATAGATAGATAGATAGATAGATGGATAGATAGATACAGTACATAGATAGATGGATGGATGGATAGATAGATAGATAGATGATGGATAGATAGATAGATAGATAGATAGATGGATAGATAGATACAGTACATAGATAGATGGATAGATAGATAGATAGATAGATAGATAGATAGATAGATAGATAGATAGATAGATAGATAGATAAAAATGAACTGGACAAATCTAATTTCAACTGAGCTGAACTGAATGTAGGTATATCTTTGGGAGCGGGGGAGGAGAAGGAGGGCGAGCGAGTAAAGCTGTTGTGTTCCT
>NC_139645.1:27706712-27721712 GCF_964638095.1 Poromitra crassiceps
GTTGATTTATGTGGGCTGCACTTGGCAGAGTTGGGTGCGTGGGCGAGATGCAGCAGCTGGAGGGGAGAGAGAAGAACGAGGAGGAAGACAGGGGAAGGAAAGCCTGAGTGAGTGAGTGATGCATGGTTGAAGCTGGGAGGAGAGAGGGAGAGAGAGGGAGGGAGAGAGAGAGAGAGGGAGAGAGAGAGAGAGAGAGAGAGAGAGGGAGGGAGAGAGAGAGGGAGAGAGGGGGAGGCAGAGAGAGAGAGAGAGAGGGGGGGAGGGAGGTGAGGTGAGGTGTTGGACAGGCCTCAGGTGTCCCACTCTGATTGGTATCTTTTATGATGCTGCTTTACGTCCGCACACAAGCCAACAACACTCTGTTAGGCTTAGGCCAATGCTCCATCATGCTCTCCACAAAACTGTGACAGAAAACACCATTTTCTAACAAGCGGTGGATTTCTGTCATTTGTAATTGCGGCGTTACGCCGATGTGTCGGCAATTTAATGTTAAATATTACTTAATAAAGTTATTTGTTTAAAGGGACAGCTCACCCTAAAATCCAGGGCCCGAAATTAACTTTTTGACCCACCGGCCAGTGCCGGGTAGATGGAAAATATCTACCCGCCAAGCATATTTCTTACCGGCCAAAAAGAAAACGCATTTTTGTGTCACATATATCCATATATATCTATTTTTTTCAGTACATTTCAAGTAGATAAGGTATTACGTTGAAGAATACACACTTAAATAAGAGGCCAGAGTAAAATTTGAAGCAAATTATTTTAATATATTGATTGATGATTGATTAATCAATACATGTCAAGTCAATCTTATCAATACATGTCAAGTCAATCTTGAGCTTAAATTGTAACCTAATGTTAAACATCATCAGACTCCTCACTCTCTACCCTCTTTGCAGGATTGAACAGAACAGAAGTAAATTTGAAGGTTTTGTAAACATAACTCCTCAGACTCCTCATCCTCTCTCTACTTCTCCTCTTTGCAGCCAATGTGACACTGGCTCTGTTCATGGTCACGAACGGCTTCCAGCTTCATTGATTTACTACCGATGACAAACGTGTTGTTTCTATTTTTCTTTTTGGCATACTTGCGGCACACGGAACAACTCATCACTACAGACTGGCTACAGTATGATGCTGGGCTGTACTACAGCCCCAGCATCATACTGTAGCCAGTCTCTTGAAACATCAAACTATCGCCAAACTTCCACTCCTCTCGAAACTTTCTTTTGTCAGGTGGTCCCGCTCTCGCTGCCGCTTCATCCTTTTCGTCGGAGAAAGCGGCGGTGGGTTTTCATTTTAGGCGGCCAACTTACTCCCTCGATATGGTTCCACATTGTAAACCCATTTAACGTTAAATCAAGCTAACGTTAGCTTAGCTATAGCAGGCGGACCGGCGTAACGTTAGCTCCCTGCAGTGCAAGCAGGCGCTGCAGAATGCAGATGGCCACGGCCAGAGCCGTATAATAGAAGAGTTCCGACATCTCCATTCACCCCAATGGACCAGTTTTTTCCAGGAAGTAGAAAGTGGAACTCTTCAGTAAAAAAAGCAGCACTGTCGAGTTGCATCAAAATAGACAGTGTTGTACTTTGAAAGGGTTTTTCATCCCTTGAAATGAATCAAATTGTACATTATCGGCTTTATTTTAGCATGCAAAAGTAGCGCGAGACCCATTCCTGGCTGTTCATTGGCTAATGATTCTTGCATTTTGGTCCTCCGCTGACGCCACTCTCTCTCTAGAGGACACTAGCCACGGCCAGTCAGCACAGAAGAGTAGCGGATGTGACGTCGGCCAAAACAAGCCAAAAATGAGGCCAGAGATGACGCGGAAGGCGAGATTCGGGGCTGTAATAAAGGCAACTGTCGTAAGACCAAAACACACCGCAGTTTTAATTATTTTACATGACTATTTTGTTACCCGCCACGTGGCGGACAGCACTTTTATGTCACTCGCCAAAGCTAAAATATGCCCGCCATTGGCGGGTGGCGGGCTCTAATTTCGGGCCCTGCTAAAATCTATTATTAACTACTAACTAGTATGAACTATTTTCTTTTGCAGTCTCATGTAGGAACTAGCCAGCAGCCGGCGGGTGTAGTTCGGTCAAAAGAAAATAGTTCCTCCATGAAACGGCTCACAACGAGGTCTGTGGATTATCTTGAGTAACGGGGTCATGATTTCTGGAAAGAGACATTGCTGTTGAGTTTATCAAATGTATTTCTTTGGCACTTTGAGCACCACAAGCCGAGCGCCATCCAGTTCCATTGTGTTGGAGAGAAGGCAGAAACTCTGCGGCCGATATCTCCAAAACTCAGGCAACTAACACAAAACGATATAGATGGATAAATATAGCACTACAGGTGAGAGGGAATATATGTATTTTGGATTCCTTTAAGAAAGCTGCCTTTGCATCGTCATATCGTTCCACAATCAACATAGAAAATAAATAAATCGGCTGCCTATCTGTAAGCGGTGGATTTCTGCCCTCTAAAATCGCTCTCAAAGTTCCTATATTGGTCGCGCTCTAGTACCACCTCTGCCTCCTTTTGAGGCAGGAAAAACCCTGCTATCATGATGTCGTTAGCTAATCTAGCTCTAGGACAATAACATTATTATTATTTAGATCAAGAAAAAGAACAGGGGAAAAAAGCCAATATCACATAATGTGTTTTCTTTCGTCTGGTGGCATTTTTCAGTCAAAGGTGAAACGACACAGATATGATGGTTTCTAGTGGGACTTACCCTGCCTGACCCATTCACTTCAATACAACTGACTGACCCTGCCTGACCCATTCACTTCAATACAACTGACTTACCCTGCCTGACCCATTCACTTCAATACAACTGACTTACCCTGCCTGACCCATTCACTTCAATACAACTGACTTACCCTGCCTGACCCATTCACTTCAATACAACTGACTTACCCTGCCTGACCCATTCACTTCAATACAACTGACTTACCCTGCCTGACCCATTCACTTCAATACAACTGACTTACCCTGCCTGACCCATTCACTTCAATAGAACTGGCCCCAATGCAGAATTTGAATGTTGTGACGTGAGTGATGTCTTGTCCCTCTTTTTAGGATCCTTACATACAGTATATCTAGGAAGTGCAATAGTGTGCTGACAGGGGTCTACACATGCAGACCAGGGTCAGAATTAACCGGGCAAAAATGCTCTTTAAAGTTCCCAAAATGCAGATGAAGTGAAAAAGTGTGGGTGGCAGAAAAAAGAAAGAAAGAAAAAACATCCCAGATCATTAGCATTAGCATTAGCATTAGCATTAGCCTACCTTTTTAGTATTTCACCCTGTCCATATTTTATTCATCGAGTTGTCAAATTATTCATGCGTGAATGCCACTACTGTCCCCTGTGGGCCACCCACTGTACTGCAGGTGATTAGTTGAGTTTGTGAATAGGGCCGATTCTTTCCGGTGTTGTAGAATTTTCCGAAAGAAAAAGAAAAGAATTGGACTCCTTCCAATTTCAATTCTTTTAATATAAGAGGGGAGGGGAGTCAGATTTTGGTAGATGTAAAAACTAACCTCTCTCCCCTGTTGCCACTCAGGATAGATTCGACGGAAATCGGCTGCATCCATAGCACATAAACAGCCAGTGCATGCTGGGATATGGACAGTTTGGGGCTGAGAAGGGGTTCTGATCCGACTCACAAAATGTGCATATCATAGCAGACTGGAGTATTGGCCTTTTGGTGGAAGGCTGCGCTCTTCAAGTGAACTACTAGTTAGAATAGAAAACAACACCTGTCAGATGTGCAGTAAAGTGACTTGTTCCTCTGTCCCCCCCCCCCCCCCCTCTCCTCCAGCCGGCCAGTTGAGCCAGTCCGCCCACCTCTCCCTCCAGCTGCCCTACACCGTGCTGGGCCTCGGACGCAGTGCCAACTTCCTGGACCACCTCTACGTCGGCATCCCCCGGCAGCCCGGAGAGACCGTGAGTAGTCACAGGAGCAGGGTGGGGAGGGTTCTTTTAAAAAATGTACCGGTAATCCGATACAATTACCAATTAATTAATTACCTGTTACTATTTTTAATCCGAAACATAATCCAAGTATGGCATAATCTCCACCCAGTGAATGTAACTCTAATCTGTTGACATCTTTTTTTGTAATCTGATTATATAATCGCATTACATGTAGTCTGTTACTCCCTAAGCCTGCATAGGGGGGTTTGTTCAGTTCTTCCGCTCCACATGTCCCTAAACCTATAGACTAGCTTCAAACATACTGTATCTCTGTTGACATCACAGAGTAGAGAGAGAGAGAGAGTGTGTGTGTGTGTGTGTGTGTGTGTGTGTGTGTGTGTGTGTGTGTGTGTGTGTGTGTGTGTGTGTGTGTGTGTTGTCCTTGCTGTCACTTTACAAGCCGCGGTTCCGTTAATACAGTGAATAATTAATTGGTTGCACGGTTTTGATCTGTTCCCCACCCACCCTTCTTGCACTACCTCAAATATCACTCTCTCTGTCTCTCTCCCTTTGTATCTGTTCTTCTCCCGCGTGGAGCCAAGGTCTTTGTCAAATAACAAGGGGGGGGAAAGACGATTAGACTTGCAGATGGAACGTTCCGTGGATCGGAAAGCCGCCGCGTGCCGAGAACAGACGTCTCCGACAAGCTGCTTTGTTGTCCCCTTCCCGTGCACGCTCTTTTCTTATGCAGAGAAATCACTGGCTCCCCGCTACACGCTGCCTTAATGAGTGCCGCTACATGCTGCCTTAATAAGTGCCGCTACATACTGCCTTAATAAGTGCCGCTACATACTGCCTTAATGAGTGCCGCTACACACTGCCTTAATGAGTGCCGCTACATACTGCCTTAATGAGTGCCGCTACATACTGCCTTAATGAGTGCCGCTACATACTGCCTTAATGAGTGCCGCTACATACTGCCTTAATGAGTGCCGCTACATACTGCCTTAATGAGTGCCGCTACATACTGCCTTAATGAGTGCCACTACATACTGCCTTAATGAGTGTCGCTACATACTGCCTTAATAAGTGCCGCTACATACTGCCTTAATAAGTGCCGCTACATACTGCCTTAATAAGTGCCGCTACATACTGCCTTAATAAGTGCCACTACATACTGCCTTAATAAGTGCCACTACACGCTGTCTTAATGAGTGCCGCTACATACTGCCTTAATAAGTGCCACTACATACTGCCTTAATGAGTGCCGCTACATACTGCCTTAATGAGTGTCGCTACATACTGCCTTAATAAGTGCCACTACACACTGCCTTAATAAGTGCCGCTACATACTGCCTTAATAAGTGCCACTACATACTGCCTTAATGAGTGTCGCTACATACTGCCTTAATAAGTGCCGCTACATACTGCCTTAATAAGTGCCGCTACATACTGCCTTAATAAGTGCCGCTACATACTGCCTTAATGAGTGTCGCTACATACTGCCTTAATAAGTGCCGCTACATACTGTCTTAATGAGTGCCACTACATACTGCCTTAATGAGTGTCGCTACATACTGCCTTAATAAGTGCCGCTACATACTGCCTTAATGAGTGTCGCTACATACTGCCTTAATAAGTGCCGCTACATACTGTCTTAATGAGTGCCACTACATACTGCCTTAATGAGTGTCGCTACATACTGCCTTAATAAGTGCCACTACACACTGCCTTAATAAGTGCCGCTACATACTGCCTTAATAAGTGCCACTACATACTGCCTTAATGAGTGTCGCTACATACTGCCTTAATAAGTGCCACTACACACTGCCTTAATGAGTGTCGCTACATACTGCCTTAATAAGTGCCGCTACATACTGCCTTAATGAGTGCCACTACATACTGCCTTAATGAGTGTCGCTACATACTGCCTTAATAAGTGCCGCTACATACTGCCTTAATAAGTGCCGCTACATACTGCCTTAATAAGTGCCGCTACATACTGCCTTAATGAGTGTCGCTACATACTGCCTTAATAAGTGCCGCTACATACTGCCTTAATAAGTGCCGCTACATACTGCCTTAATAAGTGCCACTACACACTGCCTTAATGAGTGCCGCTACATACTGCCTTAATAAGTGCCGCTACATACTGCCTTAATAAGTGTCGCTACATACTGCCTTAATAAGTGCCGCTACATACTGCCTTAATAAGTGCCACTACACACTGCCTTAATGAGTGCCGCTACATACTGCCTTAATAAGTGCCGCTACATACTGCCTTAATAAGTGCCGCTACATACTGCCTTAATAAGTGCCGCTACATACTGCCTTAATAAGTGTCGCTACATACTGCCTTAATAAGTGCCGCTACATACTGCCTTAATAAGTGCCGCTACATACTGCCTTAATGAGTGCCGCTACACACTGCCTTAATGAGTGCCGCTACATACTGCCTTAATGAGTGCCGCTACATACTGCCTTAATGAGTGCCGCTACATACTGCCTTAATGAGTGCCGCTACATACTGCCTTAATGAGTGCCGCTACATACTGCCTTAATAAGTGCCGCTACATACTGCCTTAATAAGTGCCACTACATACTGCCTTAATGAGTGCCGCTACACACTGCCTTAATGAGTGCCGCTACATACTGCCTTAATGAGTGCCGCTACATACTGCCTTAATGAGTGCCGCTACATACTGCCTTAATGAGTGCCGCTACATACTGCCTTAATGAGTGCCGCTACATACTGCCTTAATAAGTGCCGCTACATACTGCCTTAATGAGTGCCGCTACATACTGCCTTAATGAGTGCCGCTACATACTGCCTTAATGAGTGCCGCTACATACTGCCTTAATAAGTGCCGCTACATACTGCCTTAATAAGTGCCGCTACATACTGCCTTAATAAGTGCCGCTACATACTGCCTTAATAAGTGCCACTACATACTGCCTTAATAAGTGCCACTACACGCTGTCTTAATGAGTGCCGCTACATACTGCCTTAATAAGTGCCACTACATACTGCCTTAATGAGTGCCGCTACATACTGCCTTAATGAGTGTCGCTACATACTGCCTTAATAAGTGCCACTACACACTGCCTTAATAAGTGCCGCTACATACTGCCTTAATAAGTGCCACTACATACTGCCTTAATGAGTGTCGCTACATACTGCCTTAATAAGTGCCGCTACATACTGCCTTAATAAGTGCCGCTACATACTGCCTTAATAAGTGCCGCTACATACTGCCTTAATGAGTGTCGCTACATACTGCCTTAATAAGTGCCGCTACATACTGCCTTAATGAGTGCCACTACATACTGCCTTAATGAGTGTCGCTACATACTGCCTTAATAAGTGCCGCTACATACTGCCTTAATAAGTGCCGCTACATACTGCCTTAATAAGTGCCGCTACATACTGCCTTAATGAGTGTCGCTACATACTGCCTTAATAAGTGCCGCTACATACTGCCTTAATAAGTGCCGCTACATACTGCCTTAATAAGTGCCACTACACACTGCCTTAATGAGTGCCGCTACATACTGCCTTAATAAGTGCCGCTACATACTGCCTTAATAAGTGTCGCTACATACTGCCTTAATAAGTGCCGCTACATACTGCCTTAATAAGTGCCACTACACACTGCCTTAATGAGTGCCGCTACATACTGCCTTAATAAGTGCCGCTACATACTGCCTTAATAAGTGCCGCTACATACTGCCTTAATACGTGCCGCTACATACTGCCTTAATAAGTGTCGCTACATACTGCCTTAATGAGTGTCGCTACACACTGCCTTAATAAGTGCCGCTACATACTGCCTTAATAAGTGTCGCTACATACTGCCTTAATGAGTGTCGCTACATACTGCCTTAATGAGTGCCGCTACATACTGCCTTAATAAGTGCCGCTACATACTGCCTTAATAAGTGCCGCTACATACTGCCTTAATAAGTGTCGCTACATACTGCCTTAATGAGTGTCGCTACATACTGCCTTAATAAGTGCCGCTACATACTGCCTTAATAAGTGTCGCTACATACTGCCTTAATAAGTGTCGCTACATACTGCCTTAATAAGTGCCGCTACATACTGCCTTAATAAGTGTCGCTACATACTGCCTTAATGAGTGTCGCTACATACTGCCTTAATGAGTGCCGCTACATACTGCCTTAATGAGTGTCGCTACATACTGCCTTAATAAGTGCCACTACACACTGCCTTAATAAGTGCCGCTACATACTGCCTTAATAAGTGCCACTACATACTGCCTTAATGAGTGTCGCTACATACTGCCTTAATAAGTGCCGCTACATACTGCCTTAATAAGTGCCGCTACATACTGCCTTAATAAGTGCCACTACACACTGCCTTAATGAGTGCCGCTACATACTGCCTTAATAAGTGCCGCTACATACTGCCTTAATAAGTGCCACTACATACTGCCTTAATAAGTGCCACTACACGCTGTCTTAATGAGTGCCGCTACATACTGCCTTAATAAGTGCCACTACATACTGCCTTAATGAGTGCCGCTACATACTGCCTTAATGAGTGTCGCTACATACTGCCTTAATAAGTGCCACTACACACTGCCTTAATAAGTGCCGCTACATACTGCCTTAATAAGTGCCACTACATACTGCCTTAATGAGTGTCGCTACATACTGCCTTAATAAGTGCCGCTACATACTGCCTTAATAAGTGTCGCTACATACTGCCTTAATGAGTGTCGCTACATACTGCCTTAATAAGTGCCGCTACACACTGCCTTAATAAGTGCCGCTACACACTGCCTTAATAAGTGCCGCTACACACTGCCTTAATAAGTGCCGCTACATACTGCCTTAATAAGTGCCGCTACACGCTGCCTTAATGAGTGCCGCTACACACTGCCTTAATAAGTGCCGCTACATACTGCCTTAATGAGTGCCGCTACATACTGCCTTAATAAGTGCCGCTACATACTGCCTTAATAAGTGCCGCTACATACTGCCTTAATGAGTGCCGCTACATACTGCCTTAATGAGTGCCGCTACATACTGCCTTAATAAGTGCCGCTACATACTGCCTTAATAAGTGCCGCTACACGCTGCCTTAATGAGTGCCGCTACACACTGCCTTAATAAGTGCCGCTACACACTGCCTTAATAAGTGCCGCTACATACTGCCTTAATGAGTGCCGCTACATACTGCCTTAATAAGTGTCGCTACATACTGCCTTAATAAGTTTCGCTACATACTGCCTTAATGAGTGCCGCTACATACTGCCTTAATAAGTGTCGCTACATACTGCCTTAATAAGTGCCGCTACATACTGCCTTAATAAGTGCCGCTACACGCTGCCTTAATGAGTGCCGCTACACACTGCCTTAATAAGTGCCGCTACACACTGCCTTAATGAGTGCCGCTACACGCTGCCTTAATAAGTGCCACTACATACTGCCTTAATAAGTGCCGCTACACACTGCCTTAATAAGTGCCGCTACATACTGCCTTAATGAGTGCCGCTACATACTGCCTTAATGAGTGCCGCTACATACTGCCTTAATAAGTGCCGCTACATACTGCCTTAATAAGTGCCGCTACATACTGCCTTAATGAGTGCCGCTACATACTGCCTTAATAAGTGCCGCTACATACTGCCTTAATAAGTGCCGCTACATACTGCCTTAATAAGTGCCGCTACATACTGCCTTAATGAGTGCCGCTACATACTGCCTTAATAAGTGCCGCTACATACTGCCTTAATAAGTGCCGCTACATACTGCCTTAATAAGTGCCGCTACATACTGCCTTAATGAGTGCCGCTACATACTGCCTTAATGAGTGCCGCTACATACTGCCTTAATAAGTGCCGCTACATACTGCCTTAATAAGTGCCGCTACATACTGCCTTAATGAGTGCCGCTACATACTGCCTTAATAAGTGCCGCTACATACTGCCTTAATAAGTGCCGCTACATACTGCCTTAATGAGTGCCGCTACATACTGCCTTAATAAGTGCCGCTACATACTGCCTTAATGAGTGCCGCTACATACTGCCTTAATAAGTGCCGCTACATACTGCCTTAATAAGTGCCGCTACATACTGCCTTAATAAGTGCCGCTACATACTGCCTTAATAAGTGCCGCTACATACTGCCTTAATAAGTGCCACTACATACTGCCTTAATGAGTGCCGCTACATACTGCCTTAATAAGTGCCACTACATACTGCCTTAATGAGTGCCGCTACATACTGCCTTAATAAGTGCTGCTACACACTGCCTTAATAAGTGCCGCTACATACTGCCTTAATAAGTGCCACTACATACTGCCTTAATGAGTGCCGCTACATACTGCCTTAATAAGTGCCGCTACATACTGCCTTAATAAGTGCCGCTACATACTGCCTTAATGAGTGCCGCTACATACTGCCTTAATAAGTGCCGCTACATACTGCCTTAATAAGTGCCGCTACACACTGCCTTAATGAGTGCCGCTACACGCTGCCTTAATAAGTGCCACTACATACTGCCTTAATAAGTGCCGCTACACACTGCCTTAATAAGTGCCGCTACATACTGCCTTAATGAGTGCCACTACATACTGCCTTAATGAGTGCCGCTACATACTGCCTTAATGAGTGCCACTACATACTGCCTTAATGAGTGCCGCTACATACTGCCTTAATGAGTGCCGCTACATACTGCCTTAATGAGTGCCGCTACATACTGCCTTAATAAGTGCCGCTACATACTGCCTTAATAAGTGCCGCTACATACTGCCTTAATAAGTGCCACTACACGCTGTCTTAATGAGTGCCGCTACATACTGCCTTAATGAGTGCCGCTACACACTGTCTTAATAAGTGCCGCTACATACTGCCTTAATAAGTGCCGCTACATACTGCCTTAATAAGTGCCGCTACATACTGCCTTAATAAGTGCCGCTACACGCTGTCTTAATGAGTGCCGCTACATACTGCCTTAATAAGTGCCGCTACACGCTGTCTTAATGAGTGCCGCTACACACTGCCTTAATGAGTGCCGCTACACACTGCCTTAATAAGTGTAGCTACATACTGCCTTAATAAGTGCCGCTACACACTGCCTTAACTCATTGAGTGCCAATGACGTCTAAAGACGTCAATTCAAATAGTAACGTAGAGTGCCAATGACGTCTAAAGACATCAATTGCGTTTTTTGACGGTGGGACGTGGATCAAAGCAGCTAAAAGTATGGGGGATTTTGAAGGTGTATAAGCTATTTTACGGACCCATTAGGTGGCGACAGTGCTCTCCGGATTAGAGAAAGATGAGGAAAAAAGAGTAGAAGAAGCCATGGGGAAACGGAAACCGATGCATGCTGTAACGTTAGCTGTGAACAGCAGCCAATCTGCTCCCACAATTGAGCCTTTCTGTCTCTGTTGCGATAGTTTCTCCATATGATTAGTTGCCAGAAAAGGAGCACCCGACACCAGCGTCTTTCTGAAAAGTTAAATTATTCTCAGCTGGGAGCGCTGGGAGCCGGCGCACAAAAACGGCGGAGCGCTGTGAAAATAGTGCTGGGTGCAGCGCACTTTGAAACGTGCAGCAGAAAATTTGTGCAGCAGAGAGCCACCAGAGACACTCCCATGGAGGAGTTTGCAGTTGAGGGGGGTGGGGCACGCAGGGCACCATACAACACCGACCCAGACAGCAGGCTCGATGGACAGATTGGCAAACACAAGCTAGAATACCTGATGCCCACCAGCAGTAAATCAAGACCAGCAAGAAGGTGTAGGGTCTGCGCACGCAGGGGCCAGCGCTGCTGGTTGCAGCTAAAAAATATTATTTTGCCATCAAAATTCCTTTGTTTTCGCTGTTTTATTGAAGGAAATTATTTTTGAGGTGTCACTACATCAGAAAATATTAGCTTCAGAGTCAGTGATGTGCTTGAAATGCTTCATTTCACAAAAGGCTCATTATCTCAGCTTCTAGTTTGAAATGTCTGTTTTTGGTGAAACCAACCTATCTTCTACTGCTGATAACTAAAGAACGGAAAATGATATAAATAAACTTTTTTTTGCTGATGATACAAGAGAGTCTCATCGTTCTTTGGGCATGTTCGGTGTTTACATAGTAATATCACACAATATTCTGTGGGTCTTGAGAAATCACTGAAAACGCTCTGAAAGGGCTGGCACTGGGAGCATCCGTTTTCCAAAAGTGGCTGGCAGCCAATGAGTTAATAAGTGCCGCTACACATTGTCTTAATGAGTGCCGCTACACACTGCCTTCATGAGTGCCGCTACACTACACACACAGACAGCCCCCCCCCCCCCCCCACACACACACAGACAGCCCCCACCCCCCCACACACAGACAGACCCACACACACACACACACACACACACACACACACACACACACACAGACAGACCCCACCCCCCCACACACAGACAGACCCACACACACACACACACACACACACACACACACACACACACACACACACACACACACACACAGACAGACCCCACCCCCCCACACACAGACAGACGCACACACACACACACACACACACACACACACACCAGAGATGATCACGAGTCATTTTTTGCAAATCCAAGTCAAGTCTGAAGTCTTTGGTCACAAGTCCAAGTCAAGTCTCTTCCAGATGAGCGTTTGATCTGCTGGATCATCCGGTCTGCCAACATTTATATGGCCTGCTGTGTTAATAACCCGCCTCACTTTGAGGCTCGCTCTCTCGGCTAAACGGGACGGCTTGGCAACTCTTAAGGCCATGGCACACCAATCAAACATTCTCAAACAAACACCAACAAACACCAACAGACAATTGTCTGTGAATGTTGGCAGATGTTGGAGATTGTTTGAAAGCATGGCACACCGACCAAACATATTCAGCACAACAGTCCCAAACATGTAAAAAAGAAACACCAGAAAAATAGAAACTGCACTGTGTTACAGCACATAGAAGATGGCTCAGACTGACAAAGTTAGTTATACATCTGTCGAGTAATACAATGATACACCCAGTTTATTTATTTTGTAGCGACAAATGGCCATAAACGCCACACTCACGTGACGCTTCTTGAGAGAGAGGTGAGGTAACTGCATCTTTCTGCAGACTTTATCGAGGGACCTTGAAGGCGTCATGTGACAGGCAATGCTAGTTAAAGCTTGGAGGTCCTGCTGATGGCCGCTGCAACAGTGTTTTCTCTGCTATCAACCTGGTTAATCTCGCTATATTCTTCATCACAGCGGGTCATTACCCACTGTGCACTTAATCGTGCACTAGTTCTGCATAAGCACCTGCAGCTCTCTCCTTATTTTACTGACGTTCTCAGTGATCACACGGCTGTTTACATGTGTTTCTGAACGGCTAGCTAGTTATTAGCATAGCTCGCTGTTAGCCGTCATGGATGTTCTCTCTCTCCCTCATTATGTAACCTTGCTGCGCATAACATTACTTATTTGCGGGAGTGCATGGGAGAAGTCTCCCGCTAGTGTTGTTGATGCCCAGTGTGATGGCACATGGTTGGCAGAGAAACGTATGTTTGCTGCGTCGCGTGTAACGTTAATTTAGAGGAGGCTCTGCCTCTGACCAAACTGACCAGACAACCGCATGCATTAGGCGCGCATGCGTGAGCTCCGTTTCCATGGATACGCGACTGAAAACATGGGAAGTTACCAGACAACAGCGAACAGCGAACAACGCCGGATTGAACAAGTCGAATCCTGGCAAACATGACAGAACATCGCCGAACACGAACAGACAAGGACAGACAGCTATGGCACACCAAACGAACATTTGTCTTTGTTCGTGTTTGTTCGTGTTTGTTTGTGTTTGTTTGAGAATGTTCGTTTGGTGTGCCATGGGCTTTAGACTGGAGAAAAAGGCAGTAGTTTGTGGATATTAGTGGCATTTTTGGTCGATCTAAAAGGGGCTTTAGTTGGTTAAAGATGTAATTCTTGCTGTCCATGTCAACGTACTCAATGAGAGTTTCTGCCTGCTGTTTTCACAGCACAGCTTTAGCTAAATCTACTCGGATATCTTCCCTCTTCTCTCCCATCGTTCCACTCTTTTACCCCCCCCCTCTCTCTCTCTCTCTCTCTCTCTCTCTGAGTCTATCTCTCTCTCTCTCTCTCTCTCTCTCCCTCTCTCTCTCTGTGTCTCTCTCCCTCTCTCTGTGTCTCTCTCTCCCTCTCTCTCTCTGAGTGTCTCTCCTCCTCTTCACTTTCCTCCCACCCAGGGGATTCCCGCTGCTGCTCAAAGTGGTTTACTTCACTAATCAGTCCCCTACTTGTCACTCTCGCTCGCTCTCTCCCCACATTTCTCTCTCTCCCTCCCTATCCCCACATGTCTCTCGCTCGCTCTCTCTCTCTCTCTTACCATATATCTCTCGCTCGCTCTCTCTCTCTCTCCCTCTATCCCCCCATCTCTCTCTCTCTCTCTCTCTCTCTCTCTCAGTGTGCCAGTTTCCCTGGCTTTGAACCAGTATCTCTCTGTAGACTTGCAAGCACTTTTCTCTTCCAAACAGCCAGATCCTCTCAGCTCCCGGGCTGACAGACAGACAGACAGACAGACAGACACACACAGACACACACACAGACACACACACACACACACACACACACACACACACACACACACACACACACACACACACACACACACAGACACACACACAGACAGACAGACAGTGGTGATGGAGGCTGTCTCTCTCCAGCTCCTCTCTCCCTCCTCGCCGGGCGGGCGGTGCTTTACCCACAATGCCTGGCGGTGAGACTGTGCTTGTAAAACGCCGCCGCGCCCGCCCGCCCGCCCGCCCGCTTCGTTCCCAACAGCTGCGAGGGGGCGGATCCTCGCCCGTCGACGGAGAGCGGAGGAGCAATTAACGAGCATCGTGCCAAACCGGCCAGAACTGCAAATGTTAATTCCTCGTTAGGAGCGTGACTACAGCTTTTAAATCATCGATGGGTTGGGACCCGCATGTATGACCCCTGACCTCTTAACCCCTTATGAGCCTGGGCCCAAACACAAAGCAGGTTCTTTCTGTCTTTCCGTCTGTAG
>NC_139645.1:27726712-27734212 GCF_964638095.1 Poromitra crassiceps
TATATAAGCCGCACCGGACTATAAGCCGCGGGTGTTTTAATGTTTTTTTTTTTTTTTATTGTGTTTTAATGTTTAATTGCCATATGTAAGGGTTCGTGCACAGAGGGGATTGTCGGGAAAGAGATGGCTGTTTGAGGAAGCTCCCATTTATTAACATTTCAACAAAACAACATACTGTAACACAACACCACCTGTGTTTTTTTTTACAGTGCACACAGTGTCCGCGGTGTGGTGAAAAGAGGGCAAGAGAGGAAATTAAAACAGAAGTGGATTTATAGTTAGAAAGAGTGCTAAAGAAGAGAGAATTCAGTTTTTTATTTTTATTTTTTCTGAAAAAATCCATAGATAAGCCGCACCGTTATAGAAGCCGCAGGGGCCAAAAAAGGCAAAAAAACGGGGAAAAAGCCGCGGCTTATAGTCCGGAATTTACGGTATATATATATATATTGTAGTTATTGTTAATGTGCACATGACTGGTTATTTATGAGCCATAGTTTCAGGTGTCCTGTAAAGGAACGGTAAGTAGCAAGCTCTCTAATATGCACTGGTACTTTGTTCCATTCCTGCGTTGCCTTAACTGAAAATACAGAGTGGCTGAAGGCACTTTTTCTGCTCAGAACAACACAGTCGCCTCGAGTTGCACCTCTGGTTGCCCGGTTAGTATCTGACCTCTGTGTGATGAATGATCGGAGCGGAGGGGGAGCAGTGTTGTGTAGAATTTTGTACACAAGGCAAAGATGAGCATATCTGACTAAACTATCCCAACTCAAGAGGTTGTACTTTTCTAAGATGGGGCAGTAGTGATAAGTGTTTAACTTCCGCTCCAAAAGTTTGAGAGTCTGCTTGTATAAAGTTTCAAGTGGTTTCAGGGTGGTTTTATTGGCGTGTGCGAAACTTGTTATGCAGTAAGTGAGGTGGGACATTATCATGGCGTTCATAAATAACTTGGCTGAGTCGGTGGTCATTGAATTTCTGATGAATCTGAAGTTAGATAAGTTAAACTTAACCTTGTGACATGTTTTCTTAACATGAGATTTGAAGGATACCTGCGAGTCAATAATGATGCCCAGATATTTAAACTCAGAGACAACTTGTAGTTTCTTTCCTGATATCGTTATGTGTGGTTCTGGAGTGGTACTTGGCCGTTTAGAGAAAACTAACATACTGACCGTTTTAGATGTGTTGAATGGAAGGCATGATTGATTTAGCCAAGCTGTGACGTGGCCCATCACCCATTTTAAGGCAGGAAGTAACACGGGTGCAAGCAAAACATTAATGAGGGTTTCCAACTTACAATCCATTTGGCGATCCAGTGCCGGGGCCCTCCTTAATGTTGTGCTTGCACCTGTGTTGCTTCCTGCGTTTTAGACACAAAATGGGTGAATTCGGTGGGAAGTGAAAAAGGCCAATTAGCCGTGTCTGCGGGTGGGAAGTAAGTGGGGTATGAGTCCTGGTCGTTGCACTAGCGCCTCCTCTGGTCGGTTGGGGCGCCTGTTCAGGAGGGGGGGGGGGGGGGGATAGTGTGATCCTCCCACACGCCTGCCTGCCGGTGAAACCCCTCACTGTTAGGTGACAAGAAGCGGCTATTGACTGCACATGTATTGGAGGAAGCATGGTGCTAGTCTACAACTCTCCCCAGATCAGCAGAGGGGGTGGAGCCACGACCGGGACAGCAGGCAACAATTGCCATTCATCACGCACACACACACACACGCACGCACACACACACACACACACACACACACACACACACACACACACACACCCTCCCCCTATCAGCAGCTGTGTTGTCGTGTTATTGTGGTGTAGTTCACATGTAGCTCAAAGCCCAGGAGGACCTCCAGATGGCTGTCCAACACACACACACACACACACACACACACACATACACATACACATACACATACACATACACATACACATGCACACGCACGCACGCACACACACACACACACACACACACACACCTCCGTACCTGCACATAACACTCACATTAACACTCTTGCAGACTGCCAGGCTTGCCACAGACGACAGACAATGAGCTGAATATGTATTCAAATCAGCAAAAGAATAGAAAAGATTGTACTTCCAAAGACAATATATGTTGACCACATATCGATACCGCTTGATCTAACTCTGTAGAAGCTTGATCTAACTCTGTAGAAGCTTGATCTACTGTAACTCTGTAGAAGCTTGATCTAACTGTGTAGAAGCTTGCTTATCAACCGTCCAGCAGTGGGTTGCACCAGCTGTCCGTAAGTTGAAACGTAACCTAGTTTGAGCGTAAAGTCTCACTAAGTCCGAGTTTAGGCACTACTAAAAGTATTTGGGTTGCACCAAGTGAAATGGTTACAATGGAGGCATAAGGTAGAACTTAAATTTTACACCTACTCTTACTAGGTGTAAAGTCCTCTGTAAAGTAGGTAATTGGCACAGCTGGCAATTGGCACCATGGTGCAGCATTGTTTTGCGTCGGTAACGTGTTCTCCGTGATAAATTACACCCTTTGATATTTATGACTCACGCTTTTGTTTTCCACAAGCATACAAATTAAAATAACAGCAACAATTTAGCGAGGCAGGGTGGTCGTAAATTAGCCTACAATGCATGATGATGAAGAGCTCACAGATAAACATTAACAGTAGCCTATTATGAACCTAAACGTGTTATTGTAAGTCGCTTTGGATAAAAGCGTCTAAATGACGTAATTTAATGTAATGTAAACGAACGGTACTCAATAATGTTTTCATTTGGTTAGTGTTGATGAAATATGAAAGCACTAATTTGCGGTGGGCAACATGGCCCGACTGTTTTCACTCCACTTAATTAAACAACAGTAAATAAACACCGTTTCCACCGTGCTTTTCACTGATTGGTCACAGATACTGTACACGTCATTTTCTGCTACACTATTTTGGCTAGTGTGAGGTTTAAAGGAACACTCCGCCCATTTTCAACCAGCTTTGTATCATTAGAACATCAGTAGTATATCAGAAAACTGTAAACTGTTTTGAAGTCTGTCATTTAATTTGACAGTTATTGAGTGTTAAAGTGTGGACCAGTGACATCACTAGTCCACACTAACTCAAATTAATAACTCATTAACTCAAATCAACTCTCAATAACTGTCAAACATTCTGTCATTCATCTAGTTTGACAGTTATTGAGAGTTGATTTGAGTTAATGAGTCATTTGGTACTTGAGGTATATAACGGGAAGTTTCAGTTTTATTCTTTCTAACTTAAAGCAGCTACGAGCAAGATTTTCTATTGTTATTAAACAGTCTAAATTTAATATCGATGCCTCACATCTTACCTCTAATATTAGACGAGACCAACGCAGAGTAGTCTCGCTTGAAAGCAGAGTGAATCGGCCAGTGTTTTCTTGATGATTTTTGATGATTAGTCTGTCTGCGGGCCGGTGTCATCAGGAAGTGAAATGAAATTGTTTGCGGCAGCCACTTCGGCCATAACCACAAAATTACTAAATTACTTTCAAACAAACTGTTAGAATATAACGAGAGATGTTCGCGAGAGCAGAAAGTAGCGAGGGCAGCAGGAGGGGAAAGCCGTCCTTCTTGTTTTTGGGTCTGTTGCTAGGCAGAGTGAAACGGTTTACGGCAGCTGTAAACAGTTGCTAGGCAGAGCGAAACGGTTTACGGCAGCTGTAAACAGTTGCTAGGCAGAGCGAAACGGTTTACGGCCGTAGCAACAGACCCAAAACAGCTGCCCTCGTTACTTTCTGCTCTAGCGAACATCTCTCATTATATTCTAACAGTTTGTTTGAAAGTAATTTAGTAATTTTGTGGTTATGGCCGGAGTGGCTGCCGCAAACCGTTTCATTTCACTTCCTGATGACACCGGCCCGCAGACAGACTAATCATCAAAAATCATCAAGAAAACACTCGCCGCTTCACTCTGCTTTCAAGCGAGACTACTCTGCGTTGGTCTAATATTAGAGGTAAGATGTGAGGCATCGATATTAAATTTAGACTGTTTAATAACAATCGCAAATCTTGCTCGTAGCTGCTTTAACCGTGAAACAACCGGCATATCGTCTTTGCTTCCCTCATTCACGTGTGCCTTGCTATCAGAAATATCTATTGTATGAAGACTAGTTATGTGACTGCTTTTGGCTCATTGCCTCCTAGTTTTTCATTGGATATTGACGGGATTCTACATGTGAGTTGAGTTGAGTTGAGATGAGTTGAGTTGAGTTGAGTTGAGTCGGGTCGGGTCGTTGAACCAGTTTACACTACAAGATAAATTCAAACATGTTTGATATAATCGTTGTGGCTCGACTGGTTCTGACTGGAGTCAGGAGGCAGTTTACACTTGACGATTAGAAACCTGTAGCCATAATACACTAACAGATTTAGCTGCTAATTGGCACAACAACTGCGCACAACAACTGCAGACTACAGTCAACAAAGACAGACTGAGCCCAACTGGAAATCCTGTGTAAAATCGGAGGGAAGCTCTTGTAGTGTATTTTAGGTATTAGCCGTTGTAAAATCACTATAACGCATGGCCCCTTTGGGGCTTATTGCTTAATTTGAAACCTAGCGTTTCTCTTGTCAGCTATTGTGTTAGCAAACGCTGCAACAGGAAGTAAGCTAGGGGCAATTTAGAATGTTTATGTTGTCAAGTTAAAACCGTCTCTCGGCTGTGCTAAGATTTCCCCGTGGACACGCTCCACTCAAAGCAAACAACCCCACAGCGTAGATATGGCACAAAGATACCTTCAGCATGACGTTACAATCACAGAAGACAACATTGAAGGACCGTCGACGTACATGTGATCTGGGATTAGGCTCCATATTTAGATTTTAGAATTCAATGATGCACAAAAGGGTGCTTCAAGACTGAACAGAGCAGCATCCCACGTCTCCTCCCACACGCCACAGAGGCAGCTGCTGGCTCTGCGCTCGGCACTGCTGGACCAGGCTCTCTTAGGAGTTTACTTCAACGTCATGCTGAGAAGTTCCCTCTAAACCCCAACAAAGTCGTTCCATTGTCCTCATCTCACGTGGCTCACTGGTCTCCTGCAGATGAACCCCCCACATTTTTTATCCCCCATTAGTGCTAATTTACTTTATTTATCCTGGTTGCTGCTCCACCCTCTGCCGATCTGGGGAGAGCCGAAACTGGCTCCATGCTTCCTCCGAGACATGGGCAGTAGCCAGCCGCTTCTTTTCACCTGACAGGGGAAGCTTCACCGGTAGGACATAGCACGTGGGAGGTTCACGCTATTCCAACGAGTTCCCCTCCCTCCCAACAGGCGCCCCTAATGACCAGAGGAGGCACCACTTCAGCGACCAGGATATTGCATGTTTTGGTGTGGGGTTCCTACATGTATATGAAGGAAACCCCCGGGAGGCACGGAGAGAACATGCAAACTCCACACAGAAAGGCCTTTTTGACAACCCCACCCGGGCGGTGGGCACTCGAGGACATGCGGACGGGCACGCATTCCTTCAGCGCCCACAGCGTCCCAGGTGGGAATCGAACCCAGGACCTTCTAGCTGTGAGGCGACAGCGCTTACCACTGCCCCACCGTGCCCCCATGTCTGAGTTTCTGAGAGAAATATCCTCCACCAGGTGCTCCGAATTCACCGACGCACAAGATGATCATTCGGAGCGCGCGCCGCTTGAAATCCTCGTTTTAGCAGCGCTATTGGAAAAATAGAAAATGACCTCCCATGTCAACCTCCCACTCTCAACACTCCGTCTTCTCAAACTGGATCTAACTCGGAAAAGCAAACTTGACTTTTTCACATCACAGCGAGCCGTTTCCAGCCTCCTGGGATTCTTTCTGCTACAAGAGGTGGTGGATTTCTCTGCCATCTCATCAATGCTTCTACTCTGTCTACATGTGTGAGTCAGTCATCTTACGTTGTGGGTGGTCGTGTGTTACGATTGTTGTAGTTGTATTTTTTCCTCTCCCTGTTCAGTAAGGGCTTGCGAGATACGTTTCAATTTCAAATCCGAGCTACTGCCGTCCTTAAAGTCGAACTGAACCCGTTCGTCGCGTGCGTCGCAGTCCGTTTCAGACTGAAAACATAACTTGTCTGAGATCACAGGTTGAGAGGCGGGTCATAGTAGTATGTTGATGATTTTATTTGACAATTCTGGGGACTGGATTGGGCTTTGGCCAATCCTGGCGTGTTCCGCCTCCAAATCGAGTGGGATTCAGCGTGTTGTGGCGCTCTCCTCGGGAAGAGCCTGCTGACGCGAGGTTAGTGGCTGAGTGGAGCTCAGCGAGCTGCAGGCAGCGAGCTGCCTTCGTGTTGCCGAGCGGAGAGTGCAGCCCGTCGGCCTGGAATCTCTGAGGTGCGACCCCTGACAACCAGGCTCTCTGAGGCGCGCGCCATTATCACTATTGCTGTAAATACGATATCCCTGGAATGCACGTTTTAACGAGCCAGTTACATTTCTTTGCATTCTTAAGCATTACAGTTTTCTTTATTGTGTATATCAACATACAATTGGCCAAGTTAGTAGTTAGTTTATGGGATAGGAATTCTGTCAGATGACAGGCACTAGGCGCCATTTTCTCTTTCTTTGGAAGAGAAAATTATCCTGAAATGAAGATTTGATTGACAGCTGCATGTCGTGATATGATTGGTTGAAATGGGGTAGAAATTTGATAGTACTAGGTGACGTCAGCAAACTGTAAATTACTGTTATCAATGAAATCTTGAAAAATGAACTTTTGATGTGAAAAAGTGTGAAAAACGAAATAAATTAGATTTTTGTGATTTGTTTTGCATACATTATTAAATAGGTGCACTGCATACCCAGGTATTTGAACTAAAAGAAAATAAGTCGTTTTTGGGTTCAGCTCGACTTTAACTTTTCCCAACAAGAGAAAAACGTAAGCAGCTGATTGTCAGTCAGCCTCTCAGCTCAGAAGTCCAAAAATAAAGAAACATTCAGTGTGCTGCTCCAGACAGTTCATCTTTCAGTATTTTTGCGATGTGCTGCTCGTCAGAGGCGCCGGACTGCCTGTTTTCTTCCCAAGAAGCTGATGCATGGTGGAATCTCCATCAAGGTCGGAATTCCGTTCAGCTCATTTTTCAGATGCAGCTTCTGGAATGGGCTCCAGCCATGGTCCTGCTTGGACAGATTGTGGAGCAGACACCAGGCAGAGGTAGAGGAGCCAAGAACCCAGCAGGCTCATTAGACTGAACTCATCAGGGACATTTCCCTTAAAGGAACACGCCAACATTTTGGGGGATTCGCCTACTTGTCATATTCCCGATAGTATAGAATGTAGATGCCTTTCTCTCCCCTGTGCATATGCAGTATAAAGTGTGGTGCACCCCTCCTGCTGGTCAGCTGAGCAGCTGAATGGTCTTTCTCTCCTCTGTGCATGTGCAGTATAAAGTGTGGTGCACCCCTCCTGCTGGTCAGCTGAGCAGCTGAATGGTCTTTCTCTCCTCTGTGCGCGCAGTAGAAAGTGTGGTGCACCTCTCCTGTTGGTCAGCTGAGCAGCTGA
>NC_139645.1:27746712-27779212 GCF_964638095.1 Poromitra crassiceps
TTACTGCAATATTGTTGTGTTGGTTGATTTTGTTGACTGGAAGGGAAAGTGCCATCAGCAAAAAAAAGTGTGGCAAAGTGTACTTGAAATCTATGTGTGTGCTACTGTGCAATGTCTGTTTCCCCCCTTTTTTTAGATAGATTCCAAAATTAACTTTTGTGTCCACCGGCCAAATGGCTAGTAAGCTAATTTTACCAGCCACCCAATAGATTACCGCAGGGATGATGTATTTTGTAGGCTTACCCAGAAGTCCCTGCCACTTCCTGGTTCCTACGTGTAAAAGTCAATTTGATTTTTTTTGTGTGGGAATTTTACGTTCAATGCATGAAATAAGGTGTGTGGCTAACAAACGTTTATGAAACGGCAACGTTTGTGTTCAGTAAGATAATCTTCACATATGAGAACCACTTTCGTGACTTTTGAAGCGTTTCATGAAAGTCGCGTTTAAAAGAAAAATAATTTACCCTTCACAAATCATAAAAGTGGTCCTCATTAGTGAAGATTATGTTGCTGAAGACAAACTTGGCTGTTTCAAAAACGTTGAACCACAGACCTTGTTTTAAGCCTTCAGCCAAAATCCCCATACAAAAATCCCATTGACTTTTAGACGTGAGGAGCCGCAAGTGCTAACGTGCTAACGTCCCAGGACTCATTCCTACGGTACTCAAGATGAACATTGTTTCTTTGTTTGTTTTGGGGCTGGTGAGTGAAGCCACGTGCATATTTGACCAGCATTTGGCTGCTGCTAATTTTGGACCCTGTTCCCTTGTATTTGTATTTGTCATCATTGCTTATCATTATGACATCTACTTTCATGCAGTTCCATGACCAGGAAAATTCAATGATATTAATTTCTCTGAAGATTCATCTCAACCTGGCAGCTGCATCTGAAGTTAGGAGCAGGAGTAACAGAACGGTGTGACTCTGGAAAGATGTTTTGCTGGCCGTACTTGGAGGAAAAATAAATCCCCGGTCTTCTGCCTCCCGACCTGATGAACGGCCCTGGGCTCCACTGGCTTTAAATGCATCTCTTCTCAGCTGATCATATCGCAGGATCTTTGGGGGGCCGAAAAACACTTCATATGTTAACGTGCTTTCACTTTCTTTTTAAAGCTACTGCATCACGGCCTACCGCCTGCTCCAAAACCTGTCTGCCCTCCTAAGTTGCTTTGAGGGTTTGGGGGCCCGAACACATCGTACGCCGATCCTACGCTGAAGCAACGCAGCGCGGAGGCACTTTCATTTCAGCGTACTTGTTAACAGGCGAGACCGGTCACACCAGCCGCACGCCACGCCACGCTGAAGCCACGCTGCACGCGTGCCGCAGCGATCCGTTTTTTAGCTTCTGGTCTATTTTTCACGCGTACAGCGCGCTGCACCCCAAGCAGCCAGGCATGAAGTCAATGCAAGTTGTGAGCGTGGGCAGGGCAGCGCCGGGCAAAACGGAGCGAGGCATGGACAAAACAGAGTGTTTCTGGTGTGAATGACGAGGCTCCTGCTGGAAGCTTCCGTGAAGCGCTGCTTCAGCGCTGCTTCAGCGCTGCTTCAGATGTGAACTGCAAGTCTTGAGGCTTGACTTGAAGTTTCAGGTGGACATGTAGGCGACTAGATTACCAAGTCCAAGAGTCCAGTAGCTATCCATTTAATATCAAGGACTTTTCAATCCAGATGAGTTTGATTTCCAGAATCAGTTTAAACTTCAATTAAATTCAAATCGTTCCATCCAAATTCAGAAAAGCGAATTTAAATTCAGTCGTTCACTGGAACAGATCTCATCACTTTCAATCCAAGTCATTTACACAAACACAGGATCTCAAGTCAAGACTTGTAGAAAGCTTTTCAAGTCGTCAAAGTCAAGTCAAGTCCCAAGAAGTCACCAGAACCAGAACCCGGGTCCACTCGAGTCCCAACCTCTGGGGCCCACTGTCCTGCTATGTTCAGATATTTATTTAACCTTGTGTCTTTCTGGGTTCTTTGCACTTTTTTTTTTGATTGTTTGTTGTTTACTAATGATTAACTTTGGGTAAATGTAATTTATTTTGGTTATTTTGTGTGTGCAGTTGATTTGCATAATGAATGTCCGAGTACTAATGGCTACTGAATGCTACTTGTTGTTTGGGGGTTGAGAATTAAAGGTCTCTCGTGCTTATGCTGATTCTGAATCACTCCTTTTGTGGAAACATCACGCACACACACACTCACACTCACACACTCACACTCACACACACACACACACACACACACACACTCACTCACACTCTCTCACACACACACACACACTCTCTCACACAAACACACACACACACACACAGCCTCCGTTTCCACTTATGAGGATTTTATTGAGATTATTTTGTTATTTTCTTTTTCTTTGGAGATCGAACATTAGAGTGGAAAGCCTATAATCAAAACAGCCATTCTTATAGAGAGGCAAAGTGAAACGTCACTTCCTGCTTTACCAGCGCTGAAAAAATATGAATGGCGGTGGACGGAGAATAACGTTACTTTTGATGCCGTTTTAAATGTTGTCAATTTAAAACATAACTTTGCATGTCGCCAAACTTGCACTAGAAGTTATAAATCAGAAAGACTACATACACTGTCACCTAAGTGACGTCACTTTCTCTACCGGCAAAGCTGAAGACCGGCGACATGCCACCAGCTTCCACGAGCTATGTCGTTTTTATACAAAACTAACCCCTACGTTTCAGTTTGACGACAAACTGACTTTCTTGACATGCAAAGTTATGATTTAAATTGACAAAATGAACGTTGGCACCCCGTGGCACAACTCAAACGGGATCAAAAAAGTAACGTTATTCTCCGTTCACCATCATTCATACTTTTTTTCAGCGCTGGTACAGGGATGGGAACACACTGGGCAAATTACTGAAAATGTGTTATTAGTTACAGTTACTAGTTAAACACGATTTCAGACGGAAGCCCGTCTTTATTGTCACACGAACACACTACAACACATGCATGCGGCCACTACACACACTCATGCAGACGGTGGCCGGTGAAATATGTCCTCTGCGTTTGACCCATCCAGGCTTGTCCTTTCCTCCAGGGGGCAGGCCAGGAGCAGTGGTCGCTATTTCTTTCCAGCGCCCGGGGACCTTCATTGGACCAACTTCAGATGTTGTCGTCACTGGTCGGATGACGATCTTCTGCATGTTTTTTAGTGGGGGGTTATGTACGGAGGAACCCCCTGGGGGGTACGGGGAGAACATGCAAACTCCACACAGAAAGGCCCTTTCGACGAGATAGCCCACCTGGGCAATAGGCACTGAAGATACGTGGGGGGGGGGGGTCACAACTCCAGCGCCCACAGCGTGCCAGGTGGGAATCGAACCCAGGACCTTTGAGCTGTGAGGCGACAGCGCTTACCACTGCACCACCGTACCCCCGTACCCACCTTAGTTACTTCTCTCTCAACCAGCACGAATTCGCAATAGCTGCGACTTGATATGCAATGTCAGTCAGAGTGTGTGTGACATCATCCACTCCATTGTGAAATTTGCCCCCCCGCCCCCCTTGGCAGCCACATGTGTCAAGGCTGCATGCAGCAGCTGCATGAAAATAAAATCAATCAATCAATCATGACTTCCAAATACATTTCTGTCAATCTTAGCATGATTTGCTTTCTATAGCCTATAATGGTAAATCTTACAATATCAAATGTAGCCTGTACTTGGGCTACTTTAAGATGTGATACTAAACAATGCCTGGACTTGCAATATTGCATAGGACAAAACCTTCAAGTCGCACTGTGGCGTGGCGTAGCGCAGCACTCCTACAGCCTATGGCATGTTAAAACGATAGCATTTCTTGTTTGTAGCCTACTGAGTTCTCCTCGAATTCTTCATTTTAACTTTGCTGCTGCTACTGCCTTAAAGTTCAAACGTGCTCCGCTCGTACTTCCTTGGGCTTTTACTTTGAAAGCGATGACCGGAAGTGGCATGTCTTTATTCCGTCTGCCTTGACAACGTCACGACGAGTTGCTCATTGAAGCGAGCAGCGCCCATGCACGGCTTAAATCAGCCTGTTTAGTAGCTCTCTCACTTCAGACACGGCGCGGCGGAGAGAGAGACGGACTCTCCTGCTCCTCTCTGCATCCTCCCCCTCTCTCTCTCTAGTCTCTGTGTGTGTGTGTGTGTGTGTGTGTGTGTGTGTCTCTCTCTCTCTCTCTCTCTCTCTCTATAGTCTCTCTCTCGACCTATGCCCCTCTCTCTCTATAGGTCTATATAGGATAGACACCCACCCATCTGCGTCTTTTGGATACCTTCCTCCGCTGGTGCGCGTCAGTCAGCCGGGCTGGATCGGTGCCTCCTCTATTATAGCTACATGTCTCCCCCGGTCCTCTGAGAGAGAGCTGCGGTCCTCTGAGCGCTGCTGAGCGGCTTCCAGTGAGTGAGCGCCTGCCTGCCTGCCAGCCACACGCACCGGGAGCGGACCGTCAGCCCAGCCCAGCCTTACCGCCGCTTGTTGGAGCTTCTCTCTCTGCGTAATGGATTTAAAAGTTGGATGTAGTGAAGAGGCTCCCCCGTTGCCTTACCGGATGTGTAAAATGGGCAGATAAGAAGCGGATCTCAGATTTTTTATTTTTTATTTTTTTGTGAAGGTGTAATTTGGGCAGATCCACACCGGGAGAGGAGATGCTCAGAGGTGAGTGAGCGCCGGGTCTGTGGTGAGCTCTGGTCCGGTCCGGTCGGGTCGGTCGGTGGCGGTGCCTTGGGGGGAAGCATCGACCCTCTATTTATAATCTTGGGTAAATTAATTGAATTGAAGCTATCTCTTGTGTTCCTTCTGAATGCGCGCTGTTGGCGCGGGCATGGAGGATTCCACAGATTGCCAATTTAAGCAAGATTGTGAAATTATTATTAGACATTACATTCACTGACGTCAATAACAGGAGACTATCTTCTAATATTATTCTCAGGGGGCTATTGCAATTTCATTAATCTGACATCAACCAACGCAATTTGCAGTTAACCCCCCCCCCCCCCCTCTCATCTGTAGCCCATCTCTTCTCTTTCACATTAACTTGCCTTTTCGTGTAGCCTATTTTCATGCAAACCTTCCTATTCTATGCCTCTAATCACTGAAGGACATCGAGATTTAACTATCTAACGTTGCGGGTTTATGAGAGGATAGGTATTTTTCTCTCTCTCTCTCTCTCTCTCTCTCTCTCTCGATAATGGCTCAAATTAACGTATATTCTATTTGTTGAAATAGACAAATAAATAGCAAATCGAGATATAGGCCTATAATATAACCCCTATTTTTGATAGAAGCATGTTGACCATGATATAGGCTATAGAGAACCTCTTGAAAGATGATTTGCATCAAAAGGTTTCTGTGCAACCAAAGCCAAAACCATTTTTCCGCTGTCTGCTGGTTTGGGCACTGCAAGGTGTGCCACGTGCCACGCGCCTCACTGTAGCCAGAGTGCGCGTCAGTTTCGAAGGAAAGATCGAACTGTCAGGCGACACTATAGGCTATAAAAAAGATCACGTCCAGTGAATTCTTTTAGGACCTGTGGTCTCAAGATGAGATATAGTTTGTTGATCTAAATTAGAAAGTATTACAATAAATAAATAAATAGGCATGTACAACTCTCAACACACATCTGCAAAATTAGCACCACATTTAGCGCCATTCGCCTTTTTCATGCACTCCCCACCCAATTCACCCATTTTGTGTCTAAAAGGCAGGAAGTAACACAGGTGCAAGCAGAACATTAATGAGGGTTTCCAACTTCCAATCCGTTTGGTGATCCAGTGCCGTTAATGTTCCGCTTGCACCTGTGTTACTTTCTGCCCTTTAGACACAAAATGGTTGAATTGGGTGGGAAGTGAAAAAGGCAAATAATAGCCACCTTGGAGTTGAGTGAATTGAGAAGCATTTATGGGTAACACTTTACAATAACGTACACAAATCCTATAGTAGTTACTGATAAACGAACCATTAACTAATCGCCAGTTAATCATTCGCTAATGAAAAATTTGGCATTAGTTTATCACTAGTTAATCATAGTTAATGAGTAGGTAGTCATTAGTTAATGATTAGTATCTAATTTCCTGAGTAGAGTAGTTAATCAGTACCTAATGATTACTAAATTTCAGCTCGTGAATAGAGTAGTTAATCATTACTTAATGATTCCAAAATGTCAGTGCGTGAATGTATTAGTTAATCATTAGTTAATCATTAGTTAATCTTTTTGTGTACCCTATTGTAAAGTGGTGCATCATACTCAGTAGTTTATGAATACTGAATCATTACCTGTCCATTAGTTACTCTTTTCGCACCCTAATATAAAGTGAAAGATATCCTTATCAAATAAACACTCCCTCCAGGTGAGATTCAAACTCTGAACCCCAAGATTGTTAAATTGTAAGTCTGGTTCTCTACCATCTGAGCTAACCAGCCTGTTACTTGGTAGAGCCATACTATAGGTCTGTAGAGTCAGAGACTAAGTATTATGTCCTATCCACATACTACTTTCTGTTCAAGTACTTATAGTTTTTAAGATATATTCCACCCAAATACTACCTTCTCTCCAAATACTTATAGTTTTAAAGGTATATTCCATCCAAATACTACTTCATGTCCAAGTACTTAGGTATGTTTCAGCCAAATACTACTTATGTCTAAGTACTTGTAAGCAGTGTTGGGAAAGTTACTGAAAATTGGTAATTAGTTACAGTTACTAGTTACTTCTCTCAAAAGGTAATTTAATTACTTTAAAGTTACCAGTTACTTCAAAGTTATTAGTTACTAGGGAAAGTAACTTTTGCGTTACTTTTAAAAGTCCGCTTCGATTGTTATTAATGCACACATTATGTTAGTGTTGCTGTGCCACAGTGTGGCATTGAACATTCGCTTATTGGGGAGGCTTATAGCCTATCAAGGTCCTTAGCCTCTGGGGCTCTGGCTGCAGCTCTTTCCCCGGACTAGGTCTGAGGATCAGAAACTGGGTAATCCTCTGAAGTTGTCCGTTATTTTCATGTCCTAAAGTAACTAGTAACTAGTCCAGTTACTATTTTAGTAACTGTAACTGAGTTACTGAATTTGAAAAAGTAATTAGTTAGATTACTAGTTACTAAAAAAGGTAGTTAAGTTACAGTAACTAGTTACTTAGTAACTAGTTACTCCCAACACTGCTTGTAAGTACTTGGACAGAAAGTAGTATTTGGGTGGAATATACCTTTAAACTATAATACTTGGTCTCAGGCTCTACATTCAATAGTATGGCTCGAACAAGCAACAGGCTGGTTAGCTCAGATGGTAGAGAACCAGACTTACAATTTAACAATCTTGGGGTTCAGGGTTCGAATCTCACCTGGAGGGAGTGTTTATTTGATAAGGATATCTTTCACTTTATATTAGGGTGCGAAAAGAGTAACTAATGGACAGGTAATGATTCAGTATTCATAAACTACTGAGTATGATGCACCACTTTACAATAGGGTACACAAAAAGATTAACTAATGATTAACTAATGATTAACTAATACATTCACGCACTGACATTTTGGAATCATTAAGTAATGATTAACTACTCTATTCACGAGCTGAAATTTAGTAATCATTAGGTACTGATTAACTACTCTACTCAGGAAATTAGATACTAATCATTAACTAATGACTACCTACTCATTAACTATGATTAACTAGTGATAAACTAATGCCAAATTTTTCATTAGCGAATGATTAACTGGCGATTAGTTAATGGTTCGTTTATCAGTAACTACTATAGGATTTGTGTACGTTATTGTAAAGTGTTACCCATTTATGTAAAGTGATATTAACGCGATCAATTTCACTGTGTGTGCACACACTCGTGTGTCAAAAAGCCCTGCAGCTGCAAGTTGAACGCTAATAAATATTGTGGTCTGCCTGTGTGTGTGTGTGTGTGTGTGTGTGTGTGTGTGTCTGTGTGTGTGTGTGCGTGCGTGCGTGCGTGTGCGCTGCCCTGCCGCTGTCTCGTGCCATCAACATCTGGGCACGCGCTGCTGCTCACTGCTCCCTTCAGGCCACCAGGCAATTAAGAACTCCAGTGCCTAGCAACACCTCTTCATCTGCTGAACAGACACCAGCATGGCCTAGTTCACTTTCACCTAACGTATAGACATGATTATATGAAAACACCAGCATGCAGAATAGCCCAAATCTTTCATTTTTAATGAGTTCAGTAGGCTAATAATGCACTTTATCAAAGAGTGTCTTTCTGTCTGCTCCATATGTTGTATTGCTGCGAATCGCTGCGCTGCATAAAGACAAATGTCTCGTTTGTAACGCGTTTACTTACTACGGATATTAAAATAATCTGGAATTAGACCTGAACTCTCTCACCACAGGAACAGCTTAACTGCCATCAGCTTCATCAACAAAGCTCGGAAGCCCCCATAAGGACTCTAAAACCCACCCACCCCAAATATCCCCCGAGCAACAGCCAGCTCAGCAACAGGCCAGAACCCCCCCCCTGACATGAACCTACCCCCCCCTGACATGAACCTATCCCCCACTGACACGAACCTACCCCCCCCCCCCCATCATGTGTTACTTTAAAGTAGCTGCAGCTGGATATGTAAGGGATAATCCAGGACTACGATTTATTTTCTTTTTTCTTTTTTTTATATTTTTTTACATATTTTTTTATCCCATTTTTATCCCCCATTAGTGCTAATTTAATGTATTTATCCTGGTTGCTACTCCACCCTCTGCCGATCTGGGGAGAGCCGAAACTGGCTCCATGCTTCCTCCGAGACATGGGCAGTTAGCCAGCCGCTTCTTTTCACCTGACAGGGGAAGCTTCACCGGTAGGACATAGCACGTGGGAGGTTCACGCTATTCCAACCAGTTCCCCTCCCTCTGAACAGGCGCCCTTAACGACCAGAGGAGGCAACCAGGATATTGCATGTTTTGGTGAAGGGGGTTCCTATATGAAGGAAACCCCCGTGAGGCACGGGGAGAACATGCAAACTCCACACAGAAAGGCCCTTTTGACGACCCCACCCGGGCGGTGGGCACTCGAGGACATGCGGACGGGCACGCATTCCTTTAGTGCTCACAGCGTCCCAGGTGGGAATCGAACCCACGACCTTCAAGCTGTGAGGTGACAGCTCTACCACTGAGCCACCGTGCCCCCGCTTCAAACCATTTGAATGCACGACGTGGAGGTGAAGAAGAAGCACCAGATGCTGCTCCCTCATCACTCAGGACCTTCTCATGTGTGTGTATGTTGTAGATATTGGAGGGCACTTTAGATTTAGACTTTTAGGCTATATATTCTTTTGTCTTCTGACTCTTTTTTTAATTATTATTTTTCAGATTTTTTTCCACATTTTTCTCCCCTAAGTGTACTTGGCCAATTTCCCCCCTCCTGCTGCCCCGGTTGCTGCTCCACCCTCTGCCCATCTGGGGAGAGCCGTAGACTAGCACCGTGCTTCCTCCGACACATGAGCAGTTGCCAGCTGCTTCTTTTCACCTGACAGCGGGGAGCTTCACCGGCAGGACGTAGCACGTGGGAGGATCGCGCTATTCCCACCAGTTCCCCTCCACCCCTACCAGGCGCCCCGATCGACCAGAGGAGGCGCTGGTGCAGCGACCAGGACACACATGCCCTCAATCCAATCCGGCTTCCCACCCACAGACACCAGCCAATTGTGCCTGTATGGACGCCCAACCAAGCCGGAGGTAACACGGGGGCGCGAACCTGCGACCCTCGTGTTGGTAGGCAGAGAATCTACCCCTACACTACCCGGACGCCCCCGTCTTCTGACTATTGATGTGACCGCTACGCTGCATACTTAGACTAAGTCATATATTCCTCGTTTGTAATCGGATTGCCCAGCTACTCAACAGGGTTGCTGCTAAGCCAGACATGCCTACAGGTGATAGTGCCTTCATGAGCCCTCATGAAAAATCATTTTAATATCCACGTAGTGTTTCTATGATGTTCAATAGTTTATCATGACTTTATTGTGTCTATTCTTTGTACCTCGGTGTCACTATAGCAGCCCTATCGGGAGTTAAAGAAACACTTAACACTTTGCTTTAAAATATGTGTGATATCCTTAAAAAAAACAAGGATCAGCATGTTGGTAAATGGTAAACAAAGGGCAATATACTTCCGGGTGTAAACAGGAGTTATGCGCAGAGTGAGGAGCGGAAGTCGCCGCCATGACAGTCTCACCGCATCGATAAAAACGTTATTTTAGAGCCACAATAGTGTTCTAAATATCAACACCTCGCCAACAGTATCAAAGCTGGTGGGCTTTATGGAAAGAGCGTGACTCCAACTGGTTGACCGTTACATCGAACTGGTCATTCAGGGGCGTATTATTGCCACACAGCTAACAGCTATAGCTAACGGCTATGTTCCAGCTCTGAGCCCCCTGGATGGTGCAGATGCATGTATTTCCATAGGGGGGACGCGCCTGTACAGGGGTGTGGATTTGTGTGTAACACCCCGCAGTGTCAGGCGTTTGTTGTCGTCGTGACGTATCCGTCGTAGGAAAATGCCATATTGAGCTCCTATAGACGTTTTTCATGGAATTGTCGGAGGTTGTGGTTTAGAGTGTTTAGAATGATGTTGTCAAGTTAAGTGTCTCTATCAGTGGGATACACCTCAACCTACATGAGACAGTTCATGTGATGAAATATCACATGAACTGTCTTGGCATCTTTTAGGGTTTTACATCGACTCAGTTTAGACAAAGCAGATTGAACTCTGCGTGTACGCCCAAGTGAGGAATGATGTAAGAACAAAATGATGTGCATGACCTAGTGGAGAACCCGGGCCATGACCTAGAATAGAGGGGTAGAACCTAAGTCATGACCTAGAATAGAGGAGTAGAACCCAGGCTGTGACCTAGAATAGAGGGGTAGAACCCAGGCCATGACCTAGAATAGAGGAGTAGAACCCAGGCCATGACCTAGAATAGAGGGGTAGAACCCGGGCCATGACCTAGAATAGAGGGGTAGAACCCGGGCCATGACCTAGAATAGAGGGGTAGAACCCAGACTGTGACCTAGAATAGAGGAGTAGAACCCAGGCCATGACCTAGAATAGAGGCGTAGAATGCGGGCCATGACCTAGAATAGAGGCGTAGAACGCGGGCTGTGACCTAGAATAGAGGGGTAGAACCCAGACCATGACCTAGAATAGAGGGGTAGAACCTGGGCCATGACCTAGAATAGAGGGGTAGAACCCAGGCTGTGACCTAGAATAGAGGGGTAGAACCCGGGCTGTGACCTAGAATAGAGGGGTAGAACCCGGGCCATGACCTAGAATAGAGGGGTAGAACCCAGGCTGTGACCTAGAATAGAGGGGTCGAACCCAGGCTGTGACCTAGAATAGAGGAGTAGAACCCAGTCCATGACCTAGAATAGAGGGGTAGAACCCGGGCCATGACCTAGAATAGAGGGGTAGAACCCAGGCTGTGACCTAGAATAGAGGGGTAGAACCCAGGCTGTGACCTAGAATAGAGGGGTAGAACCCGGGCCATGACCTAGAATAGAGGGGTAGAACCCAGGCTGTGACCTAGAATAGAGGGGTAGAACCCGGGCCATGACCTAGAATAGAGGGGTAGAACCCAGGCTGTGACCTAGAATAGAGGGGTAGAACCCGGGGCATTTTTCTTCACTCATGAGGGGGATGACGTCTCTTTAATAAACGGGCCGCAGAACCATTTTCATTCCATCACAAGAAGAGACGCGCTGCTTTCAAGGACTGTCAGGAAATATTGCGCAGGATCTGAGCCGCACATGAGGAACCCGCGGGTTCCCCCATGAGGAACCCGCTCAATCCGGCTGAGAAAGTGACGATTTTGACATTATTGTTTGGCATTTCTTTGTAAATGAATAGTATCGGTTGTTTGTACGACACACAATGTAACAAATGCCCAGATAAATGTTGCAACTTTTATCTATTAAATTTATCAACGATGTGCCTGATGCACATTTTCTCCTCTTCATTCTACCACTGAAGCACCATTCAAATAGAAAACAACCGCCTCTTAAAAAAAAAAAACTTTTCTTCCCGGGCCTCTTTCGTTATTATTTCCGACCAAAATCACTTGAAAGCAAAGACGTATTTCTGACTTTCATGACTGGGAAGTTGGAGCTGAAGAGGAACACTTGAAGGCAGCACGACAGTTCAGCCATTTATTGGTCGACAGTACGTTTTAATGTCTACATGAGTTATAGCTGTGAGTAATTGATTGGCATATGGATGATCCAAACAGCCTGTGTGTGTGTGTGTGTGTGTGTGTGTGTGTGTGTGTGTGTGTGTGTGTGTGTGTGTGTGTGTGTGTGTGTGTGTGTGTGTGTGTGTGTGTGTGTGTGTGTGTGTGTGTGTGTGTGTGTGTGTGTGTGCGCATGTGTGTGTGCATGCGCGCTCATTGGTGTGGTTATAGTTTATGTTGACCTTGGTAGTATCTCTCTCTTTGTCTCTCTATTGATTCAATTCAAAGGGGCTTTATTGGCATGGGAAGTATCATGTTTGCCAAGTGTGAAATAAAAACAAAACGTACGTACAATTAAAGATATACTAGAATAAAGAGATGTCTAAACAGAGCTGGGTAAAATTGCAATCAAATATAAACACATCAATCACAACCAATCACCATCATACAGAGAGGGAAAAATAGAAGGTATTAATTAGGGCTGGGTATTGGCAAGGACCTCACGATACAATACGTATCACGATACATGGGTCGCGATACGATTGTTTCACGATACATTGCGATACAGTACATATTGCCATATATTGAAATACTCATAATTTACTGAAAATTAAATAATAGAGCTAAAAATCCAACACACCACCCAGGTAGTGTAATAATATGTACATCACTTTATATTGATAACTTACTGGACAAATTGAGTCAAAACTACAGAGTGTTGAGTGTGTTACTGAATGCACTGAAATAAAAAGTATTCTTATTGTATTATTGTATTATTATTATAACACACAGCTGTGGAAAAACAAAATCGATATGGCGATATATCACAATATTTTTCTGAAATATCGGTACAGTATTGTGGGGGGAAAGTATCGCAATATATTGCCGTATGGATTTTATTGCACAGCCCTAGTATTAATCTTAGGTCAAGAATTTGGAGAAATATTTCTCTGACATTTTCATACCTGGTGCAGTCCAGAATGAAGTGGGGCTCCCCCCCTCTCTCTCCCACTTCTCCCTCCCTCTCTCTCCCCCCCTCCCTCCCTCTCGCTCCCTCTCTCTCCCCCTCTCCATCCCTTCCTCCCTCCCTCTCTCTCCCCCATCTCTCTCTCCCTCACCCTCTCTCTCCCTCCCCTCTCTCTCTCCCCCCTCTCCATCCATCCTTCTCTCCCCCTCTCTCTCTCCCTCCCTCCTCTCCATCCTTCTCTCCGTCCCTCTCTCTCTCCCTCGCCCTCTCTCCCTCTCTCTCCCTCCCTCCCTCTCTCTCTCTCCCTCTCCCTCTCCCTCCCTCTCTCTCCCTCCCTCTCCCCCTTCTCCATCCATCCCTCTCTCCCCCTCTCTCCCTCCCCCCTCTCCATCCTTCTCTTCGTCCCTCTCTCTCATCCCTCCCCCTCTCTCCCCCCTCTCCATCCCTCTCTCCCTCCCTTTCTCTCCCCCTCTCGCCCCCTCTCTTCCTCCCTCTCTCCTTCCCTCTCTCTCCCTCCCTCTCTTCCTCCCTCCCTCTCTCTCCCCCCCCCCTCTCCCTCCCTCTCTCCTTCCCTCTCTCTCCCTCCCTCTCTTCCTCCCTCCCCCTCCATCCCTCTCTCCTTCCCTCTCTCTCCCTCCCTCTCTTCCTCCCTCCCTCTCTCTCCCCCCCCCACTCCCTCCCTCTCTCACTGGGTGCCATCATGCAGTGTGGCAGGCTCACACTTTGCTGTCTAATTGGATGTGAGCGTGGGCCCGGTGGGGCTCAGGCCCGCGGCAGCTTATCAGAGCAGGACAGGGCGAGGAGCTAGCGTTAGCGTTAGCTTGCTGCTCCTTGGCAGATAGCATTGTAACACAACACATTTTGCCTATTGTCTGTTGCGCCGTGCTACTCTGCCCACATGCCTGTCTTCTCATCAGTGCTGTGAGCCTGCCAGCCTGGAATGCTGCTCATGTTCTACGTGTGTTTGATGCCTACAGGCTGCAGTTTAGTCGGCTATGTCAGAATCAGCTTTATTGACCAAGTCTGTATGAATGAATGAATGAATGAAAGTTTTATTTACGTGTCAGGACACATGACCCATCCCACATGGGATTATCAGACACATCAACATACAGTTATTATTACCATATCGATTCCGGTGCATAAACAATACAAACACACACAGCATGGACAGCAAAACACAGATTTAACTACAATATGTAGTAAGTAAAATATATGAATTATCTATCATATGTCATCTTTTTCCTCCTATCCCACGCATGTGAAATATATTCGGAAAAAGCAAAGATGTTGTCAAAACGAAATTCAAGTATGGCACCTTCTTCAAAGTCTAACAAGTTTAGCTCAGGGGAGTGAACTTTTTTAAATAGTATCTCTCGTAAGTCATGATACAATGGGCAATACAAAATAAAATGAAATTCATTCTCCACTTCCATCAACTCACAATATTCACAAATCCTATCCTCCTCCGCCGTCCCTCTGTATCTGCCTGTTTCAATATGTAAAGGCAGAATACCACATCGTAACTGAGCACATAAGGACCTCTTACTTTTATGTAAATTAAACATAACATATTTTTCACATTTAAATTCATTTTTAAATAAACAATAAGTTCTTCATTTTGGCTTCTGCCAAATTTCTTCAGTCCAAGACTGTAACCAGTTAGCACGGATCTGAGATTTAAACGGCTCTACAAGCAATCCTATTGGATGGTAGGTCCAGCAGTCTGTTCCAGAGGTTCACCATGTTGGCTTTCCATCTGACCACTCACATGTACAGTATGTAGGCTACACATACAAGGACAATCTGACTCCGGTTTGCGTTGTTCTCAATGTACTTACACACAGAGAAAGGTATGCACAAGTTACAATGAACCAGGTACATTTAAACATTTGCGGTTATCAGTATTATCACAGTTTGTTAAAATGTGCTGAAAATGTTCAAAACCTACTAATACACTCACAGAAATCATTTCACCAAGTTTTATATTGAAAACTCAGACCCAAAAAGGATTGATACACTCACTGAAATCATTTCTCCCTGGCTGCACGTCTGCATCTGGGAGACGGTTGCCAACTTTGGTTGATGCTGGACAGTATTGACCATGTTTTTCAAAGCACTGTAATCACGGTACCACGGTTTTAATGATAATGACCGTTTGAAACGGTACGGTTATCGTAAGGAATTTGATCACGGTTATCATTCAAACCGGTTATCATTACATCCCTAGTGTGGTGTCTATTTTAAATACGTACAGGCTATATGAAAGAATGTACATGTGTGGTGGTTTGAAGCAGAGCTTCTTTGTCCTGTGTGTCAGACTCAGCTACCCCTCGAGCTGTTTAGCCAGGCCGATAATACCCCCTCACTCATGTGTGTTGATGATTCTCCTAAATGTGTTCTATAAGTTTTAATTGAATATTCAGACATACAAGTAAATCCAGACAAAATATATTTTTCATTGCACTTCCAGTGTTTGGGGCTTGGCCTCATTTTCCCTTGTCTCACCGGGCTCCCCTATACGCGAATCCGGAGCAACAGCAACTGGATGTTTTTGAGCCATTTGTCAGTAGTGTAGCAGTTGACACCTGCCGGGGGGTGGGGGTAACTAGCTGCGGTGCGCACGTAACAATAGGCTTATGAAATGTTTTTTTTAAATCATTTTGGAAATACATTACAATCCCCAATCTTTCCAGGTAAGCTGCTCAAGTACCCCTAGGGCAGGCATGTCCAAAGTCCGGCCCTGGGGCCAATTGCGGCCCGCGGACAGATTTCAAGTGGCCCTCGGCTCGTCTCTCAAAATAGACTATATGTGGCCCTCCACACAGTATCGGTTAATCAAGCAAGTTCAATTTGCATTTTTTTCCCTTCCCCTAACGATGACAGCACTATCATACAGTTTGTACAAGCACCAAGTAGGAACAACACATGCAGAACTAATGTTTTCAGATGGTAAACAAAATACTTCAAAAATGATTCAAAAAGGTTTGGACACCCTTGTCCTAGGGGTACGCATACCCCTCACTGAGCTATAGGCTACAACTGCTCCCACTCAAGCCCCAACCTCCAGTTCTGAAAAGTGAAGGCAGGAGGGCAAAAACTGCACTTCCTCGAATGGCCACTTGAGGCCGGCTGCAAAAGCGAGTCATTCCCCATAGACCCTCATGTTAAAATGCACGACTTTACAGCAGAAATAAACAAGGCTTACAGCCTGGTTGCTCCTTTGACTTGAGGAGGAAAACGTTGAATCTCCCCGGTTGTGATGATATTATTGGTCTGTATAATAAATATAATCTGTAGTCTATATATAAATATATATAATAAAATAAATATATAAATATAGTCTGTATAATCTGCCTAAATGACACAGCAATGTTACATTCAGCACCAGACAGTGTCCCTCAATCTCATAACCCGTCACTACACAGGGAGAGGCCAGGTGGCCTTCAAGTTCATTTCCTACATTGTCCTTTCATGCATTATTCATGAGGGCAGCTTGTGTGCTGGGGATTGGCAATATTATAATGATGTCCTCCTGTATTACAGTGTTAGGAACACAGCTGTGCTGACACAAATAATCATTATCAATTTTCTCATAGATCCCCTGGCAATAATTTTTAATTGGCCCATATTTTACTACTAAGGTCAGTCACAAAATCAAAGCCGCCGCAGATCTCCAACACTTCTGTGGCTACTTTTGGCATTTCCTTTCGCAGACTGATGTATTTCTAATGTCGCATTCCTTTTGTATTGGGAACTAGGAATGTCCCAGTTGAGTGACGTCACACCCGAGTTGACCGCGAGTTGACGGGAAAGCAGCCAGGGTTAGCTCTAGCCAGGTTAGCCATTGTTAGCAATAAGAGTTGATAACAATGCATTTCACGGCATTTCTACAACGATGTAGCAACATGTCCACACAGATAGACGTTAAGACATTAGGCTATACTGTGTGTACGACTGATTTAATGAGACACAAATAAGACGGAAGTGCTTATAAACAGTATTTACAACTTGTTGAAGCGCAGAGCTGCCATGTTGGATTTTGATGTCGGGCAGGTGAGGCTCCCCTGAGATCGACGGGCGTAGGGAATCCGAGGTCAGCTGACGTCACAGGGGGCATTCCTGACCTTTGAACCGAGATATTCCTAGTTCCCACTATAATGGAGCTGGGCATAAGCCTATAGAGAGGCAAAGTGAACGTCACTTCCTGCTTCAGCACTGTACCAGAGATTTTCTTCCGCAATTCATTTTCCCATAGACATTTTGTAAAAATGCTTATAAAAATAGTTTTACTTGGTCAAACCAAACGGTTCAGCTATATTTAGGATCGCGAGAGAGACCACAGAACATTTCACTCAGACCAAAACGAAAAAACAACATTGAAAAAAATATTTTATTTAAATTTGCAAAAAAAAAATAACGTTTTGGTCCGAGTGAAATGTTCTGCGATCTCTCCCGATTCTAACAGGAAGTGACGTTCCACTTTGGCTCTCTATGTGACCTTCTGTAAGTGATGGTTGGTGTCTCTGTTGCAGCCTGGATACTCTTCTGTCTGATAGAAGAGGGCTTCGCTCTGGCACAGAGACCTAAAGGTAGGCCATGTGCTTTTTCTGCCTTCTACTCATGTTGTTGTTGTTCAGCAGTGGTTCTCAACGTGGGGTCTGCAGACCACCAGGGGGCTCCAGGGGGTCCCCAGCAAATCTTTGAATTGTTCAACTTCACCATGTACAAGCACTTAACACAGTTAGAGGATGTAGACGCATGGCTGTTGTGATCATGGTTTCTCTATTATCTCTCTACCTACAGTACGAGGCCATTTACACCTGGCACTAACATGCGTTTTCTGTGATCAGATTGTAATCAGATAGTACGTGACCACATTATCCTGATTTCATTTACACCTGGCGTTAGCATGCGTTTTGGGTGATCAGATTGAAATCTGATCACCCAAAATGGGTGTCCCCTCAATCCGCATACAATTGCTGTATGCGGATTGAGAGGACACATCGCATTTACACTTGTGTTCCATGTGGTCACAATGCATCCCTGACCACCTCCGGAGGTGGTTTGGCCGATCAGATCGAAATCTGTCTTCAGTGTGTCTCGTAGGGCTGTGAATCTTCACTGGCCTCACAATTCGATTCGATTACGATTCAGAGGGCTACGATTCGATTCGATAACGATTATCGATGCATCTCGATGCATCTCGATGCATCTTAAATCGATGCATCACTTTTTTTCCCGAATACATGACTTTTTTTTCTCACTTTCTTTTTTCTCACTGTGTGGCTACTTTTAAAATAAAAGTGCATTTAGAATTGCATTGTATTATGATCCATAATTAAAATAAACAACTGCATGTACTTCCATTATATTTTATTTGATTATATAAAAAAAATAATAATAATAATAATAATTTAATAATCGATTTTTGACATTTGTGAATCGATGCAGAATCGTGCAGGTCCGCATCGCGATGCATCTTATAATCGATTATTTTTGACACCCCTAGTGTCTCGGGGGTGTTTACACCTGTACTTTCGAGTGGTCACGCACTATCCCATTGCAATCTGATGACAGAAAACGCATGTTAGTTCCAGGTGTAAACGGCCTCTATGATAGTCGTGGAATTCTGGACAAAATCAATCCAATCCTTTCCTCGTTGACCCCGCCCCACCTCACTAACCCGTCTGTCCGCTGCGTGTGCAGATTCCCCCAGTGAGCATGGCGTCCAGAGCCCCAACCAGAACGACTGTGGCACGTGGGTCCGCAACATCAACGGCGGCGTGTTCACGTCGCCCAACTACCCCAACACCTACCCGCCCAACAAGGAGTGCGTTTACATCCTGGAAGGTAAGGTCAAAGGTCGCCTTCCCCCCCGTCCGCCGTCAAGTTGATTTGTATAGCCCTAATTCATAAGCACGTCTCGGAGGACTTCACAGAGATTGTGTCTAGCTAATTCGAGCTAAGCACAATCAATAAACAGATTTGAACAGTCTTAGATAAAGCATATAAAAACACGAAGAGAAGAGAGGGAGGGTAGAAGAGAAGGGGGGAGAGAGAGAAGGTGAAGGGAGAAGAGAGTGAGAGAGAGAGGAGAGAGGAGTGCGAGAGAGAAGGTGAAGAGAGAGAGAGAGAGAGGGGCGTGCGAGAGAGAAGGTGAAGGGAGAAAAGAGAGAGAGAGGAGAGAGAGGGAGTGTGAGAGAAGGTGGAGGGGGAAGAGAGAGAGAGAGAGAGAGAGAGAGAGAGGGGAGTGCGAGAGAGAAGGTGAAGGGAGAAGAGAGAGAGTGAGGGACGTGCGAGAGAGAAAGAGGGGAGTGCGAGAGAGAAGGTGAAGGGAGAAGAGAGAGAGTGAGGGACGTGCGAGAGAGAAAGAGGGGAGTGCAAAAGAGAAGGTGAAGGGAGAAAAGAGAGAGGGTAGTGCGAGAGAGAAGAGGGGGGAAGAGAATAGAGAGAGAGAGGAGAGAGAGAGAGAGGGGAGTGCGAGAGAGAAGAGGGGGGAAGAGAATAGAGAGAGAGAGAGAGAGAGAGAGAGGGGAGTGCGAGAGAGAAGGTGAAGGGAGAAGAGAGAGAGAGTGAGAGAGGGGAGTGCGAGAGAGAAGGTGAAGGGAGATGAGAGAGAGAGAGAGAGGGGCGTGCAAGAGAGAAGGTGAAGGGAGAAGAGAGTGAGAGAGAGGGACGTGCGAGAGAGAAGAGGGGGGGAGAGAATAGAGAGAGAGAAGTATTTGTTATCAGGAGAGTGGATTGAAGGCTTTTGGCAGATTGCCTCGTTCAGTGAATGTCGATGAGTCTGACTGACATTGTTTTATATAAGCCAGCCTCTATCTGATTCTCTGTCCGCTCGCTGGCAGCCAATCGCTCTTGACACTTGGCGAATGGGCCGTCCTGAGTGTAACTGCACATAGCCCTTTGAAAAGGATGGAGAGCGGTGCATTGTGGGTCGCCCCCTGACCTTTGGCCTCATCAGAGTAGCACTGTATGTATTCATAACTTGGCTGTTGGCTGAGACATGAAAGAGGCAGAGGTGATCTTTGATGGTGTTATCACTGTATTACAAATGTGAAATGTCCACGTCAATGCTTTAGTGTGCCGCTATACTCACATCACATCCGCCAGTCATCTGGAGGGGAAGAGAACGGAAAGCAGCATCATTCATTATTAGGGGTGTCACGATACACTCAGTTCACGATACGATACGTATCACGATACTGGGTTCACGATAACGATACGATACGATTTTAACAATATTTTTTTAAACTTGAATAATGACAATATATGACTGGAAAAGTAGTATTTTATTTGAAATGCACAAATACAAAACATGCTGTTGTGGGAAATTGTTATTACAATAACAACTAGAAAAAACATGAGATTGGAGATAAGGCTTATCTTGAAATAGAATGAGTTACACCGTCACTTAGATTTACTTTGAACTAAAAGGTTTCTCAGCAGTATAAATTCTCATTATGCATCTTCAGTTTTTCTTCAAACTCAAACAACAAGACTTTTCTTAGTCTATTTTTTATGCATCTTCAGTTTTTCCTGTCAAGTAAACAGTTTTGCCAGAAACTGAATTGAATGGTTTCTCTCCTGTATAACTTCTCATGTCTCTCTTCAGAGACTTGTTCAACTGAACTACTTTCCACACATTGAACTTCAACAAACAAAGACGTTTCTTAGTCTATTTTTGAAAAAAAAAAAAAAAAAAATTGCGATATGAGATTTCATCTCAACGATACATATCGTGACGTTTTACTATCGCGAAATTTCGTGGGACGATATATTGTGACACCCCTATTCATTATAGGATCTACATGTATAAGAAAATGTGACATGAGATATCGGTTGTTACTGTCTTTAGAAGTAGATCACTTTGAGGCATGGCTGACCAATTTGTGCGGCCCGCGGGTCAACTTTGGCCCGGCCCCTGTTTGTTCTGGCCCACCATGGATTTGACAAAAATAAAATAAATAAATAAATAAGTAAATAAATAAATAAATAAAATCTGCGCCTGATATTACTGTCTACTTCTAAGCAATTTTTTTGTAGGGTCTGTCACAGCTCTTTGTGACTGTGCCATGTTGACACGTTCAAAACAAATATTTGGATTATTATGGGGGATCTTTTTGGCAAATAAATAAATAAATGGCAAAGGTTTTCGACTGTGGCGCAGTAGTATAAATGTCAAGTTAGTGACAGCATCATGCTGTATCAGCCTCTGGCTTGCAGTCATCCAGCCATGTAAGCCAGTGTTAAGTGTTAACCACATTCAGAGTTTTGAAGTACAGTATTCCAAAAGTAATCCAATGTAGAACACGTTAACTCGAGTAATCCAATGGAATACGTTACAAATGACACTTCAGGGCACTGATACTCAACCCGAGGCTCTACAGCCACATGCGGCTGCTTTGTGGGTAGTTGTGGCTTTTTTTAAAGTCCTACTTAAAATAAATAAATAAATAAATACAAATCTGAGAATAAATAATGGGAGGAAAGGGACTTTGTGCAGAGATTGTGTTTTGGTCAAAGTGTCTCTTGAGTCTTGAGTAGGGAAAAGGTTGAGTAGCACTGCTTTAGGGCATGTGTTCAGTCATACGTTTTAAAAACAACCCTCCTAACGCTGGAAATGCCTGAAGGCTTATGTCCCCGGCAGCCCTGGCAGTGGTAAAGTGGTAGAGACAGATTTTACATTTGGCTCAAGGGCTCCCCCTGTTGACAAGACAAGGTCATTCTCCCCTAGACATGGTGCTGATAACTCCAGCACAGGCAGCCAACTCGTGTGCGGAGTGCGTCGCAGTGTGTCTGCGGAGCCACAAATGGAACCTGTTATTTTCATCTTGAATGGCGTTTTATTATTATTATTATTATTATTATTATTATTATTATTATAGTGGAATCCACTTATAGTGATCAACTGCTTATAGTGATCAAAAAGCTTGGTCCCGAATCATTGCTATACACATGCTGTTTAAATAATTGACATATAGTGAGCAATCTTCCGCTTATACAGTGATCATTTTGGGCCTTGTCCCACCTGAGAACAATGGAAAAAATGTTTAAAACTACAGTAATTGTATTATTATTTTTACTTACAAACGGCCAAAAATGAGCCAACGACATACAGCAGCGATACTCAGTGCAGGTCTGTCTGTCTGTGGAGCGATGGCAGCGTCTCTGTCTAGGTGAGACCGCTGTGTTTGAAACAGCTGGAGGCCTAACTTACTGTATGGATTTACATTTCTTTACTTTATATACTGCATTCATGTAATTCATATACAAATGTCAATTAGATGGTAATCTGCATGAGAAATAGAGAAAAAGAAAAAAGTCTGTTATAATGATCATCTGCTTATAGTGATCAATTTGACCCGTCCCAAGCTGATCAATATAAGAGGAGTGCACTGTATTATTATTACAGTATTATTATTATTATTATTATTATTATTATTATTATTATTATTATTATTATGGTTGTTGTCATTGTTGTTGTTATTATTATTAGTCATATTCATATCCCAGCTTCAGTGGTGAGCCTTTGATTGTGTCTCTCATAGAGATAGCGAGATGCTGACTTGGCGTACGTGCTGCTAATCACATGGCTTTGTCATCACAGTGTGCTGCTGATTGTGTCGGCAATCACCACCCGGCCTGCTCATCAGCTCAATACATCGTGTCATTATACTCCTTTTCTATGCTTCTCCCTTATCAACCTCATTCATATCTGTATGAATGTGTGTGTGTGTGTGTGTGTGTGAGAGAGAGAGAGAGAGAGAGAGAGAGAGAGAGAGAGAGAGAGAGAGAGAGAGAGAGAGAGAGACGGGGATTGAGTCTTAACGCACCAGGGAGTTCACACTAGGAGGAAGTGCAGGCGTACAAGCTGCTCGTTCAAGCAGACAGGGAGAACAGAAGGGGCTCACATTCAAAGACGAGAATGGAGACACACATTTCACAAAGAGAATGGAGACACACATTTCACAAAGAGAACGGAGACACACGTTCACAAAGAGAACGGAGACACACGTTCACAAAGACGCAAGAGAATCGTCTCTTTCATTGTATTTACATTACAGACTGTGCCGTACATACCTTTCTGGAATGAACTCATTTTGAGGGCACATTTCAAAGTGCAGGGTTGCAGGCAGAGCAGGGTGGGCAGCCTACATTTCGGAAATTCGAATATGTGGTCGCCGATATGGTGAATTTGCACTTGTTTTCCCTCTATAATGAGACACGCTTGGCTTCATCATACCAGAGATGATACACCCCCCCCCCCCACACACACACACACCCCCACACACACACACAAACACACACACACACACACACACACACACACACACACACACACACACACAGACACACACACACACACACACACACACACACACACACACACACACACACACACACACACACACAGACACCCCCACACACACACACACACACACACAGACACACACACACACACACACACACACACAGACCACAGACACACACACACACACACACACACACACACACACACACACACACACACACACACACACACACACCCTCCCTCTTTACATGGTGTGAGTGATCTCCTGAGACAGGCCTGGCCTGACCTTGTGGAGTATGAGCTGTGTGTCTGGGTGATGCTGTAAGAGGGCTGACGACACACACACAAAACACTGTAGGACAGACGCTAAGGCCATGTTCAGACTAGGAGGCCAAATCTGATTTTAATGACCTATTAATGATTCTATCCAGATTGGTTTTATGAGTCTCTGGACGCTCCAAGTCTGATTTGTGTCACTTGTCCCAAAACCAAACCATATATGGAGGTAGTTTCCAATCTGCTTTCGACTGATGTGACTTCAGTGTGGACACGCTGATCACCCAAATCTGATTTGTGGCAGTGTGTGGACACACTCCCAAATCTGATTTGTGGCAGTGCGGACACACTCCCAAATCAGATTTGTGGCAGTGGACACACTCCCAAATCTGATTTGTGGCAGTGGACACACTCCCAAATCAGATTTGTGGCAGTGGACACACTCCCAAATCAGATTTGTGGCAGTGCAGACACACTCCCAAATCAGATTTGTGGCAGTGGACACACTCCCAAATCAGATTTGTGGCAGTGGACACACTCCCAAATCAGATTTGTGGCAGTGGACACACTCCCAAATCAGATTTGTGGCAGTGGACACACTCCCAAATCAGATTTGTGGCAGTGCAGACACACTCCCAAATCAGATTTGTGGCAGTGCAGACACACTCCCAAATCAGATTTGTGGCAGTGGACACACTCCCAAATCTGATTTGTGGCAGTGGACACACTCCCAAATCAGATTTGTGGCAGTGGACACACTCCCAAATCAGATTTGTGGCAGTGCAGACACACTCCCAAATCAGATTTGTGGCAGTGCAGACACACTCCCAAATCAGATTTGTGGCAGTGGACACACTCCCAAATCAGATTTGTGGCAGTGCAGACACACTCCCAAATCAGATTTGTGGCAGTGCAGACACACTCCCAAATCAGATTTGTGGCAGTGCGGACACACTCCCAAATCTGATTTGTGGCAGTGGACACACTCCCAAATCAGATTTGTGGCAGTGCAGACACACTCCCAAATCAGATTTGTGGCAGTGCAGACACACTCCCAAATCAGATTTGTGGCAGTGCAGACACACTCCCAAATCAGATTTGGGAAACCAATCAAGATAATGATGATTAATGACTTCAGCAGCAAATGGGATTTGCCTGTAATGAGAACATGGCCTTAAGCGTCTGAGGAAGAGCCTGTGTGGCTTGAAACATCACGCTGAAGAAAAACCTTCAAAAGAGAGCTCTAAAGGTGTACAGATCACCTCTTTTCATTATGAAACTAACTAACTACAAATGATGTGACCCAACTCATAACTGATAACTCATAACTGATAACTCATAACTGATAACTCATAACTGATAACTCATAACTGATAGCTAGATATTGGCCACCGCAATCGATGAATGGCGTCTTTTTTTGCTGATTGCGGTCAACGAGGCCGATATCGGCTGATACCGATATCGGCCGATATATCGGTGCATCCCTAGTTATTATGCATCTTAAAACATGTTTGGAGGGGATCTTCTAAGTTTAATAGTCTTCAAATTATATTAATATGATGTGAGTTTCAGTTAGCTTTGCACAGAAACACCTGATAGAAATACTTTTTGCATTGATACTTTATTACATTTCAGAGCCTGTACTTTTGAATCAGTACTTATTTTTTCACACAAGTACTTCTACTTAAGTAAAGAATGTGTTTACTTTTCTCATCTCTGCCCAACATTGACCACACATCTTCCCCCTTCTCCATCTCTCCTCTCTCTCTCTCACGTCTGCCCTCAAAGCTCTCCCCAGACAGAGGATCCAGCTGTCGTTCGACAAGAACTACTACATCGAGCCGTCGTTCGAGTGCCGCTTTGACCACATCGAGATCCGTGACGGACCGTTCGGCTTCTCGCCGCTCATCGATCGCTTCTGCGGGGGCAAGAACCCGGGCCTGGTCACCTCCACCGGACGCTTCATGTGGATCAAGTTCACCAGCGACGAGGAGTTGGAAGGCCTGGGCTTCCGCATCAAGTACACCTTTATCGCAGGTAGAACAAACACCTGAGCTACACCTGTACAGTGGCTGTAATACCAGACGACCAGCTCAGGGCAAGAATAGAGTCTCAGGCAGTGGTTCTCAAATGGGGGTCCGGGGACCCCCAGGGGACCTTGAGGGGGTTCCAGGGAGTCCCCAGCCAAAAGGGGGGTCATTTATTTTCACTATAATTCCATTCATAAGTAACACAATGACTATTTTCGTCATGGCTTTTATAAACCTTCTGTAATAAAACATCTAAAAGCATCAATCTTATCTTATTATCATATGGGGGACCGTGGGACAAAATCCTATCAAATGGGGGTCCGTGGTCTAATCTTTGTCAGTTTAGGGGTCCCTCATGTGAACAAAATTGAGAACCACTGGTCTCAGGTGCTCGGGAAGCGAGAGATACATACATTTATGATTTCTTAGGTCTGGCAAAAAAAAACTAAAAAAACTAACCTTAACTTGTACCACTAACCTAAACTTGTACCACTGTTCCTTCAGAAGTTGTAGTTATCACAGACTGTGCTCCATAGTAGATTGCTCTATTGCTGACAAAAATGTGTTATTGTAAGTCGCTTTGGATAAAAGCGTCTGCCAAATGACGTAATGTAATGTAATGTAATGTAATGTCTTTGGCCACAGCAGGTGACCTTCTATAGACCGAATCACAATGTCTTCACTGCTGGACACAAATTAGCAGACGGCGGATGATCTTGCTATCTTGTGTGTGCTTTTCAGCTACGTAGACTTCAAGGCTCATCATGGCTAAGGTGTGTGTCTGAACCCATTTAATAGTCACACCTAAACCGTAAAGCAGAAGTTTGACTTGATCTTCTCGTCACGATCGTATTCTCTCCCTTATGAAAGTCTGCCTGAATATGGGCTGGCCGGCTGGACATGGGCCAGAGAGCCATTGAGTTCTCCAGGTTCTCAAACATCTCAGGCGTCTTTACTAGAGAGCCATTGAGTTCTCCAGGTTCTCAAACATCTCAGATGTCTTTACTAGAGAGCCATTGAGTTCTCCAGGTTCTCAAACATCTCAGATGTCTTCACTAGAGAGCCATTGAGTTCTCCAGGTTCTCAAACATCTCAGACGTCTTTACTAGAGAGCCATTGAGTTCTCCAGGTTCTCAAACATCTCAGACGTCTTCACTAGAGAGCCATTGAGTTCTCCAGGTTCTCAAACATCTCAGACGTCTTTACTAGAGAGCCATTGAGTTCTCCAGGTTCTCAAACATCTCAGGCGTCTTTACTAGAGAGCCATTGAGTTCTCCAGGTTCTCAAACATCTCAGACGTCTTCACTAGAGAGCCATTGAGTTCTCCAGGTTCTCAAACATCTCAGACGTCTTTACTAGAGAGCCATTGAGTTCTCCAGGTTCTCAAACATCTCAGGCGTCTTTACTTCACCGACACACGCTCCACATCAGAGCCTCTGCAATCCTAGACGGAAAAGGCCCGGGGAAATCAGCATCTCCCATCCGGCCACAGATATTAGCTCCAAACAGAGCCCTTTCTTCTTTATCTGGCTGGCCCTCATGGAATCTTATCTTGTGTTCTGTGCGTACCTATTTCTGCTGTGTGGATTGAGAGTAATGTGCCTCCCCAATCTTATCATTTCAGACCCAGATTTCCATCTGCACGTGGGCGGACTGCTAAACCCCATCCCAGGTAAGCTCTTCAATACAGTATGTCACCGGTTTGTGTCTCCCATCCCATTTCAAGAGCCCCTCTGCGCTCTGGAGCTTAGCGGAGGCTATAGCTTACTCTGAGGTGAATGCTAAGTACGCTAACGCACCTTGACATGCACACACGCTCGCACGTAACGCTGATGGACGGACACGCGCGGGCGCACGCGTACCCGCCGAAGAAAAGAAACGCAAAAGAACGCGTGCATGAACGCACCACTTCCTCTTTGATCGGGCTCTTTCCTGTCTATCTTTCTGTCTTTGTTCATCAGTCTTCCTTTTGTCCTCTGTGTTAATCCTGACTTCTATTCCCCGTCAAATCCTTTCGTTCTTCAGCTAAAAGCCCTCATCCGTCCCTCTCTCTCTCTCTCTCTCTCTCTCTCTCTCTCTATCTCACTCTCTCTCTCTCTCTATCTCTCTATCTCTCTATCTCTCTCTCTCTCTCTCTCTCTCTCTCTCTATCTCTCTCTCTCTATCTCTCTCTCTCTATCTCTCTCTCTATCTCTCTCTCTCTATCTCACTCTCTCTCTCTCTCTGTCTCTCTCTCTCTCTATCTCACTCTCTCTCTCTCTCTCTCTCTATCTCACTCTCTCTCTCTCTCTCTATCTCTCTCTCTATCTCACTCTCTCTCTCTCTCTCTCTCTCTCTCTCTATCTCTCTCTCTATCTCTCTCTCTCTCTCTCTCTCTCACTCCACTTGTCCTCATCAAGCGGCAACCTTCATCTTGGAAGAATGAGGCCAACACAGAAGTGGCAAGAACTGCGTGCGGTTCCTCGAATGGCCACTTGAGGTTGGCTCCAATGCCCAACTTTACCGCAGAAATAAGCATGCTTACAGCCTGGTTCAAAAAAGCGGTTTTGCTAAATGTTGTGTACATGACAACATGTACACAACATGTACACAACATGTACACACCATGCAAAAAGAGGTCCCATTGTATAGAAGTCAATGGGAAAATTGTCAGTTGACTGTCAGTTAGTCTTTCCTCAGACTGTCAGTTGACTGTCAGTTAGGCTCTCTCGCCTCAGACTGTCAGTTGACTGTCAGTTAGGCTCTCCTCAGACTGTCAGTTGACTGTCAGTTAGGCTCTCTCGCCTCAGACTGTCAGTTGACTGTCAGTTAGTATCTCGTCAGACTGTCAGTTGACTGTCAGTGTGTCTCTCCTCAGACTGTCAGTTGACTGTCAGTTAGTATCTCCTCAGACTGTCAGTTGACTGTCAGTTAGTATCTCCTCAGACTGTCAGTTGACTGTCGGTTAGTATCTCCTCAGACTGTCAGTTAACTGTCAGTGTGTCTCTCCTCAGACTGTCATTGACTGTCAGTTAGTCTCTCCTCAGTCAGACTGTCAGTTGACTGTCAGTTAGTCTCTCCTCAGTCAGACTGTCAGTTGACTGTTAGTTTGTCTCTCCTCAGACTGTCAGTTGACTGTTAGTTAGGCTCTCCTCAGACTGTCAGCTGACTGTCAGTTAGTCTCTCCTCAGACTGTCAGATGTCTCTCCTCAGACTGTCCGTTGACTGTCAGTTAGTCTCTCCTCAGACTGTCAGTTGACTGTCAGTTAGGCTCTCTCGCCTCAGACTGTCAGTTGACTGTCAGTTAGTATCTCCTCAGACTGTCAGTTGACTGTCAGTTAGGCTCTCTCGCCTCAGACTGTCAGTTGACTGTCAGTTAGTATCTCCTCAGACTGTCAGCTGACTGTCAGTTAGTCTCTCCTCAGACTGTCAGTTGACTGGCAGTTTGTCTCTCCTCAGACTGTCAGCTGACTGTCAGTTAGTCTCTCCTCAGACTGTCAGTTGACTGACAGTTTGTCTCTCCTCAGACTGTCAGTTGACTGTCAGTTAGGCTCTCCTCAGACTGTCAGTTGACTGTCAGTTAGGCTCTCCTCAGACTGTCAGTTGACTGTCAGTTAGTCTCTCCTCAGACTGTCAGTTTGTCTCTCCTCAGACTGTCCGTTGACTGTCAGTTAGTCTCTCCTCAGACTGTCAGTTGACTGTCAGTTAGGCTCTCTCGCCTCAGACTGTCAGTTGACTGTCAGTTAGTATCTCCTCAGACTGTCAGTTGACTGTCAGTTAGGCTCTCTCGCCTCAGACTGTCAGTTGACTGTCAGTTAGTATCTCCTCAGACTGTCAGCTGACTGTCAGTTAGTCTCTCCTCAGACTGTCAGTTGACTGGCAGTTTGTCTCTCCTCAGACTGTCAGCTGACTGTCAGTTAGTCTCTCCTCAGACTGGCAGTTGACTGGCAGTTTGTCTCTCCTCAGACTGTCAGTTGACTGTCAGTTAGGCTCTCCTCAGACTGTCAGTTGACTGTCAGTGTGTCTCTCCTCAGACTGTCAGTTGACTGTCAGTTTGTCTCTCCTCAGACTGTCAGTTTGTGATCGGGGGATGGGACGGGATTATCCGCTCCAGCCAGGTGGAGGAGGAGGAGAAGGTGAAGCCTGGTGATGCTCTCGACTGTATCTGGACTATCAAGGCTCCTCCACAGTCCAAGGTCAGTACACCGTCAGTACACCGGACCTACCATTGCGGAAGTAACTTAAACCTGCATTATTTCAAATGGTCTGCAGGGGGCGACACAACTGGCTGCAAAATAAGTTTGGTTACATGGAAGTGAATGGGAAAATGGCTGTAATTCTCCCTTGATTTATCGCCTCAGTAAAGGCTTTGCTAATGAGTTCATGGTCTCAGTCGCCAGTTTCTAGTCTTACAGTTTCAAGTCAGCATGATGTTCACTTTGGAAATGATGGTCCCATTGAGAGTAAAAGAGATGATAAAAAGACATGTGTTGGGGTGTGAGTGATCACACAGCTTGCTGATCATGGACCAACAGCAGACTGAGCTGTGGCTCTTCGCATCCATATATTTATATATGCATGTATATGGATTTATATATTTATAAATATTACATTAGTTATCAGAAATGATCAAATCACATAGAATAGTCTAAATGTGTATGATTTGGTTAAAGAGATACAGTAGTTCAGAGATTCAGTAGTTTTGGAGAATTCTTGTGTTTTTACCTCCTTCTGAAACAAATGAATGCCTTCAGACAGATCTTTTTTGCATGTATTTGGTGTAGTCTGAGGTATGTCAGACAACTTCATATCAGGCTATCTTGGCTCAATTGTTAAAAATCTATCAAATAGCATAATCATGATCCCAGAAGCATCCAATAATCTAGCGAAACTAAGCAAGTAAACTAGGGGAGACACATTTTTCCCAAGCTCTGAGGGGAGGCCCACAGTCCCAGATTTTGAACCCTCTGGTCTATGCCTATCCCACAGTACATCACAGGCCGTGCCAGTTCAGAATTATAGCTGTTTTCTAATGAGTGTACAGAGCAGAAATCCAAGCCGCATGGTGTCATATCTCTTTGATTCTGATCAGGCCCACTTCAGATCAGATCCTGAGGTATGATTCTGATCGGGCCCACTTCAGATCAGATCCTGAGGTATGATTCTGATCAGGCCCACTTCAGATCAGATCCTGAGGTATGCGACCTACTACGTGCCACTTACAGCAATGCTCATCACCCGGACAGAGGCCTCGAGTCTGCACATCATTGCGTGTGCCTTCGTCCTATTGAAGTTTAGACTACGACATTGTTGCCATGACAATAAGAACATCTCGCGTCCTTCATCTGAGACGATTGTAGTAATTTAGTCAGCTTGTCTGAGCCAGCGTCGGCATGGAGGACAGACACAACCATGGAAACTAAGACAAATAGCCACTTGGTGGTACTTGGGGAGACGCCTCAATTCAGACAGAACATTCAATTCAATTCAATTATACTTTATACTATACTATACTTTATACCACATAATAAGTCACCATATGCAACAAACAGCAGAATACACAAGACACATGTAACCCTAAAAAGATATCACCATGAAACTCCCCCAGTTGATTACTTACATGAAGAAGAAAAAAATTGTCTTACAAGTTTTCTGAAATTGTAAAGGTTGTAACAAGGGGTTTTGTTCATATACTGTATCATTCATAGCCTGATTTATTTAACACATTCACTGCCAGCCGTTTTTTTTTTTACTGTAGGTAGGTTCTGCCAGAGGGTTTTTTTGAGGATTCTGGCTCATCTTTCAAGACCCGAGGATTCTTTTCTGCTAAGATTTTGTGAACACACAATATCTCAAAATAACTAATAGAATGTGTGCTTTCTCTGTCTAAAAGAGTTAGTTTGTAGCGTTAGTAGTTATGTAAGCATTAGCAGTTGAATACAGCATGGTTTCAGCGTCTGGAAAATTATTCTGAGATAAACGGCTTTTTGTGAAATTCGATAGAACAGTCACTTTAACCATTCATTTTTGGCATCAGTAAGACATCAGACATCTAAACAATAGTTTTGAACAGTAATTTCCTCCATAACAGCAGGAAACACCCCTCTGCTTCAAACTCCTCCCTCCGTGTGTGTTCTTCTTGGCTGCAGTGGGCGTGTCACAAGCTCGTTGCTGCTGCTGCTGTAACCTCGTGTCACCAGGCTCACTGCTTCTGCTGCTGCTGCCTGTCTGCTGGCGGCCGCTCGGCAAGTCTGGATATGGGCTCGCTCGTTTCTTGTGATTTCGGTTGAGAGCTTTGATGAAGCTTTTGCGATTCTGGTCTTATTTATGCTGCGTGTTTCAAAGTGTGTTCCACCCGTAATCTATTATGCAAATTTGCAATCCCGCACCGCCAGCAATCAGCGCGAAAACGAAAGCGTTTTCGCCAATCCATTTTCATGAGAATGGCTTCCTCAAACTGCTTTTTGCTTGCCTTCCTCTAGTCTGGGAGAGCACTGTCGCCACTTAGTGGGTCCGTGGAATGGGTTGTACACGTTCGCTGGCTTCAATATTTTTTATAGGAGACGTGGGGAGCGTTGATCCACGTCCCACCGTCAAAAAAAAAAAAAAAAAATTTAAGCCAAGATATCTCGTCATTGGCAGTGAACCGTTGGATTCTGTAAGCCGAGATATCTCGTCAATGGCAGTGAACGTGTTAATATATGATATAAAAAAAAAAAAAAAACATGCGAAAATGGATA
>NC_139645.1:27781712-27784212 GCF_964638095.1 Poromitra crassiceps
CAAACTCGGATACAAAAACAAAAAACAAACAAACACATACCAACATTACAACATGGTGCTACCAGCCATATAAGGTGCTTAAGTGCTTGTAAAAAATAATACTGTAAATGTAAGAAGTCCATTAGAGAATAGCTGGGCGAGTTACTCATTTCTAACCTCGTCAAAGTAGACCAGGAACGGGTCCCAAATAGTTGAGAACTTCCCAAGTGAGTTGGTCCTCATGTGCCTGAGTCTCTCCATGCGCTCGACCGAAACCATGTCCGTCAGCCACAACTGAAAAGATGGTGGAGAGGGGGACTTCCACTCCTTCAGAATGAGTCTCTTGGCGACAGTCGTCCCCTGTGTCAGAGACCGCTGCACAGCCGTAGGGAGGAGCAGAGAAGATTCAGAACAGCCGAAGATGGCGAGTTCCGCCTCCGGCTGAAGGGTTATTTTATAAGCCTTTAGAGCAGTGGTTCTCAAATCTTTTCACATGAAGGACCCCTAAACTGACAAAGCTTAGACCACGGACCCCCACTTCATAGGATTTTGTCCCACGGACCCCCATATGATAATAAGATTGGTGCTTTTAGATGTTTTATTACAGAAAGTGTATAAAACCCATGACCAAAACAGTCATTGTGTTACTTATGAATGGAATTATAGCGAAAATAAATTACACCCCTTATGGCTGGGGACCCCCTGTAACACCCTCAAGGACCCCTGGGGGTCCCCGGACTCCCATTTGAGAACCACTGCTTTAGAGTACCAGTCACATATTTTGGCCCAGAATCCTGGATAGTGAAGAGCAAAGCCAAAAGGCGTGTGACAGTGTACCCTCTAACACCTGACACCTAGTGGTGAGACACCATATTGTTCTTATTACCTCCACCCAGGAGGTTATGTTTTCCGTACCATTTGTCTGTTTTTCTGACGGTTAGCAGGATTACGGATTTTTTTTTTTTTTGAAACTTGGTGGAAGGGTGTCACACCGAGGACTAGTTTTTCAAACAATTCCGATCAAAACCTCTTCGGCTCTCTGCGCCACTTTCTCCACTCATTCCCTCACAGCTCAACGTGAAGAAACATAGAAACATAGAAACTAGAAGGACAGTTTCATCTCCAATCATAACTGCGTCTCCTGCACTTTGCCTCGCAGTCACAATCTCAATGTTTTATCGCACTATTATGCACTTCATCAGACCCAGGGCCGGTTCCAGAACAAGATGACTAGGGGTGCATCCTAGATAGGAAGGGGTGCAGATGCCCGGCCGAAGGCCGGGCCTACTTGGGTGGCCGGCCAAAGGCCGGCCGCCCGAAAAATTTGACATGTTATTTACTAAAAATAATGCATTTGGCCATCATTTCAAGTAGAATGATACCACCCAAGCAAGAATATTTCAAGTGTTTCAAGTGCTTTACTGAAATATTTGGACCATATAATGATAATACAATTATCTCAACCTTAAAAGGTTACATATAGGTGCCAAAAAGCCATAAAATCACATCAAAGAACAAAGAAAAACAACAACCATAATTCAAGTTTAAACAGTAAGTGTGCAGCTGTAGCATTTATTAAAAAAAAAAAAAAGTTTTTTTTTTTTTTTTTTTTTTTTTTTAACTTTTCAACTGAGCATGCAGACAATTAAAATAAGGGTGCAATGCATGCTTTTGCACCCCCGTAGAACCGGGCCTGATCAGACCCACTATTATGCACTTCATCAGACCGTCAAACAGATAGCAGGCACAGCATACTGCTTTCAGCTCCTTAGAGCTCAACAGTCACGCAATCTTTTGCCCAGGAAGTGAGTTTCCCATTCATTCATTTTCTCTCCATAGACATTTGGAAAGAAATCCGTATATAACGAGTTTTAAGGCTGGAACCAAGCCAACCCGTGACCTACTGAATCGTGACTGACTATAACACATTGCAGTTGGAGCAAAAATAACAAATATAATTTTTTGTTTTTGCTCCAAGAGAAACTCACTTCCGGGGCAAGAAATGTTCAGCTCTATAATAACTGCCACTACACTATATTATCCAACCTCACACAGACACAAATATGCACACAGTCGATTTATGAGCTTCCATATTCTGCACTAGACACGAACAGACACTAAAGTGCCATTTCAGCCACCAAAGCTGGTAGAGAGGCAAAGTGACCGCCTACTTCCTGCTTCAACACTGCGCCAGAGATTTTCATCCGTCATTTATTTTCCCATAGACATTTTGTAAAATGCTTACAAAAAAAGTTTCACTTGGTCAAACCAAACGGTTCAGATACATTTAGAAACGGGAGAGACCACATAACATTTCACTCGGACCAAAACGTAAAGAAATTGTGAATTTAAAGAAAATATTTTTTCAATGTAGTTTCAAGTTAGTTTTGGTCCGAGTGAAATGTTCTATGCTCTCTCCCGATTCTAAATATAGCTGAACAGTTTGGTTTGACCAAGTAAAACTATTTTTTATAAGCATTTTACAAAATGTCTATGGGAAAATAAATGGCGGATAAAAATC
>NC_139645.1:27786712-27789212 GCF_964638095.1 Poromitra crassiceps
TGTAGGATGTGTCTGCAGAATTCAGCATGTAGGGATTCTGTTGGGTGTTTCTCCCAGCTGATGAAGCTATGATGACTGAGTGGACCCCATACTTCACTACCGTACAGTGCAATGGGCTGGATCACACTGTCAAATATTTTAAGCCAGATTTTAATTGGAATTTGGATATTATAAAATTTCATTTTGATTGCATGTAGGGCTCTGCGAGCTTTTTCTTTTAGTGCGTTCACTGCCAGGCTGAAGCTGCCTGAGGCTGTTATTGTGAGGCCGAGGTAGGTGTAGCTCATGGTGTGTGGTATGATGGTGTTTCCTAAGGTGAACTGGTGTCTGTCTTCCTGACATCTGGCCTTTTTTTGGAATACCATGATATTCGTTTTTTTCAAATTGACTGCCAGGGCCCAGCTCTGGCAGTAGCGGTCCAGCAGGTCCAGCTGCTGCTGTAGTCCCTGTTTTGTGGGGGACACCAGAACTAGATCATCTGCATAGAGCAGGAATTTGATTTCCTTGTCCAGAAGAGAGAGGCCCGGGGCGGTGCTTAGTTCCAGCTGCTCTGCAAGTTCATTGATGTAAATGTTGAACAGTGTTGGACTCAGGTTGCAGCCCTGGCGGACACCTCTCGCCTGGGCAAAGGATTCAGTGTGTTTGTCTCCAATCTTCACGCTGTATCTGCTTGTCATGTACATGCATTTAATAAGGTCATACACTTTGCCACCGATACCACATTGAAGAAGTCGGTAATATAGGCCTTCATGCCAAATTGAATCGAAGGCTTTTCTAAAGTCAATAAAACAAGCAAATATTTGACCATTTTTTGTTTGGTGTACATGTTTTTCAATGAGTGTGTGAAGAGTGTAGACATGGTCGGTGGTCCGATGTTTGGGGAGAAAGCCAATTTGGCTTTTACTCAGGATATTGTGATTTTCAAGGAAATTTGAAATTCTACTATTTATAATGCTGCAGAATAGCTTTCCCAGACAACTGCTGACACAGATTCCCCGGTAGTTGTTGGGATCCAGTTTGTCCCCACTCTTAAAGATGGGAGAGATAAGGCCCTGGCACCACATGTCAGGAAAACAGCCTGAACTCAGTATTATGTTGAACAGTTTGAGCACAGCATCCTGCATGTTAGGGCTGCAGTTTTTGAGCATTTCATTTTTTATGTTGTCTGGGCCACAAGCTTTTTTTGTTTGGAGACATTTAGTCTTTTTTGACAATTCATCCCAAGTGATTGGGAAGTCAAGGGGGTTTTGATTGTTTTTTATGGTTGATTCTAATGATTCTAGTTTTTCTTTGATAAGATCTTGAGTTGAATTCAATTTATTTATAGGGATGTCTTCAAAGAGATTTTCAAAGTGGGTTCTCCAAATATCACCATTTTGTATGGGTAATGCTTGTGCTTCTTTTGTGCTCAAGGCATTCCACATTTCCCAAAATTTATTTTGGTTTATGGACTGTTCAATTTCATCTAATATTCTGTTAGTATGATTTTGTTTTTTGTTCCTAAGTGTGTATTTATATCTTTTGAGGGTGTTACTATAAGCTGTTCTTAATTCTGAGTCATTTGGTTGGTGATGTTTTAAATTCGAAATTTTCCTCAGGTCTTTTCTGATGGTTTTACACTCGTTGTCAAACCATTTTTCAGTATTTTGTTTTTTGTTATGCTTCTTTTTCACTTTAGTAAGGTTAGCCTTAATAGCTGCCTTGTGAAATAGCATATTCACATCAGTGATGGCTAAATTTATACCATCTCTGGTGGTGTCGTACTCATTTTCTTTAAATTTCAATATTTGGTTTGCTATATCTGGGGAGTTCTGGGCCATAAGAAATTGGTGGCCACTGTCTTGACTCCACCTATATGTCTGCTTTAAATTGTACAGCTTACTGGGTTGCTGTGGTGGTTGTTTGGTTTGAGCAGAAAGCTTGAGGTAGATATTAATTTGGTTGTGGTCTGAGAGGGGGGATTGCTCCCTGACAGTGAATGCACTGATAGTGGAGGGGTCCATGTCAGTGATTGCATAGTCTACTACACTGGACCCAAGAGCTGAGGAGTATGTGAATCTCCCTAAAGAGTCCCCTCTGAACCTACCGTTAACTATGTACAGGCCTGAGGCTCGACAGAGCTGCACTACCTCCTTGCCACTTTGGTTTATTTCTGAGTCAAGGCTGTTGCGGTAGGTGATGGGGGGTGTGATATGAAGGGGGGACTGATCAAATAAATGGCTGTTCCCTTGTGGATCAATGAAGTCAGGTTCACTTCCTGTCCGACCATTTAGATCTCCAATCAGAAGCACTTTACCCTGGGCCTGGAAGTGGCTGATTTCTGATTGAAGTATTTCAAAAATGTCTTCTTCAAAATAGGGAGAATCTACTGGTGGTATATAAATAGCACATAGATATATATCCCTGTCAGTTATTCCTAAAAGTTTATCTAGTCTCAGCCATATATGTGATTTCCCTTGTTTTACTGGTGAGATGTGGCTGTTGAGTTCTCCTCTGTACC